>NC_060168.1:17022429-17053212 GCF_021292245.1 Micropterus dolomieu
TGTGTGTGTGCCAGAGTGTGTGTGTCTCTGTTACCCGGTTGCTATGAAAAGCCTCTAAACCAATCGACAGAACAGCTAGTGTAGCTTTAATATGGGATTATATTGCAATAACCCTTCTCTTATATACTAATGCTACCCCAGTGCATGTGTGCCTGTGTGTGCCTTTGTGAGAACAAGCAAATGTGTGCAGGGATCTAAAACTGACACTGTGGATATATGTGACCTTAATATGTATCCCCATATGCATATATGTGCACTTAACATTTCTACAACCTCAACAGGTTAAATTCAGGTCAGTTAAGATCTTCATTTAAAATGACAGTTTGTGCATATTGTTTCTGTGCATTTGTGTATGTGTGTCCTATCAAACCGTTCATTGGCTCAGACAAACACGCCAGCAAGTCAAAAACAGAGTAAGGAAATAATCTCAGTCTCTATTTCCTCTAATGTAGTTGCCTTTTATGTGGTTTTCCTATTTAAATATCTTTTTTTACAGATATATCATTGTTTAAATCACATTAGAAATGTTGAAGAGCAAGTGCACGTTTGTTTGAAAAGCATTAAAAATATTGATAAATAACGGACGTATAGAGCGATGGAAGCACATATCTTGAATAAATGCTAAAAAAAATTTAAATGCTCGAGTGTATAGGGAGCCTGATATGTGCTTATTAGTGATGCATCAGAATATTGCCAAGTGCATTTCTGTTTCCATCCTTCGAAGAAAGAATGATGACATGTGCTGGCAGGAATTCGATTCAGTACTAATCAAATCTCTAAAGATTCCTTAAATTTTCTAATGAATGCGCGTTATTACTTTAGATTTTCTTCTAGTAATGTTGCTGTTTTCTTTTTCAATATTTAGGAGCATTGTATATTTGTTTTAAGTGAAATAAAACCCCAAAACAAACCAAAACCTAATTTCAAGACTCTGTAAAATTAGCTTAAACTTGTTTACATGTCTAGCAATTAATGCATACAGGCACAGAGCAGTGCCTATATAACAACTGCAGCACAGAAAGAGATCATTTGAAGGGGTATATTGCAAATTACAGATAGGGAAACCTCATCAATAGGTTATGACATACTGCATTGACTTTAATTAGATCCCTTTTCTCCAGAGAATGACAGGTGATACAGATAAAGAGAAATAAAGGTTAAGGGAGATTGGCGCAGTGAGGCAGAGTCAAAAGAAATGTGTGTGTATGTTTGTGCTTGTATCCTTGTGTGTGTGTGTGTGTGTGTGTGTGTGTGTGTGACACAATTGCCGCTCTGCTAACTAGACAGACTGTGAACATGTGATGAGATGGAATCAAAGAGAAAAGGACTAAAAAGTCAGTAGGGCAGGAAGATGGATGAGGGAGAGGGAGAGAGGGCAGTGGGGGCAACAGGATGGAGAGATTAGAGGAGGAGAGATAGATTAGGGGGTAAATAAAGGAGAGAATGGATGGTACATGCGGACAGGATCAGTGATACGGCAGGGAGGAGAAAGATGAGATGACAGAAGGATAGAGAGAATAGAAGTCGGAGGACAAGGACAGGTGAAAAGGGGGGATAAAAAGGTGATAGGAAGAAGATGCTAAAAGACAGAGGAAGAGAGTATAAAGTTTGAGCAAAAAATCCATACTATTAGTCACACTGATAAGACGCGTGTGTGGTCATGCATACACAGTTCCTCCTTTAACTTAGACACTTTGTTTTCCCCTGTTGGCTTATAGGATGTAACTTTCCACTTTATCGTGTTTATCTCATAAATATTCGGTTTTACATTGGTTTCTCTGCTCTGCTGCTCAAGACACATTCCTCTAGCCACCAACAAAGCAAATTAATTAAACTGGCAGATGGATTTGCCAATGACATGGTCTTGGTCTATATTTCACTACTTCTCTTGTTATAAGTACCAAACTGGTTGTAAATAAGCTTACACATGAAACCAAACATATTTAACTTTTAATTTTATGAGGGCCCTCTGACTGGATTACAACTTCGCTTTGAATTATGCCCCATTTATCCCTTAATAAACAAGTATAAGGGACTAAAAAGGATTCAGACTGGATTTGCAGAGGAGCCCCAGACAGGTATAAACACATCCTCAATTAATTCATTAATATACAAAAAAGTGTGGAAGTGCAAATGAACATGGGAATTAATTTATATTCTGAAATTTCCTCTAAAATGCTGTTAAATAAATGGAATCCCTTAAAACATAAACATGCAAGTATGACTCACAGTATGTCTACTGATAATGTTCATGCAGGCAATGTGCAACAGAAATTGCTCAAACCCTTTCAAATGACTGAAATTAACATCATTGTTATCTGTATCTGAGGGTTCCTCAGAGAAAAGGCTTACAAGCTCAGGCCAGCCTACCTCAAGTAATCTCTGGCTAAATTCATTTCCCACTTTTGTCTACTTTATGCATCACTGTTTCCCAACATGAACACACACACTTACACATGGCAAGGTACATATACTCAGCGGGGTTTGTCCACAGGCAAGGACTGACAGTGTTGGCTCTCAATCTGTAGCTTTGAGGGTCTCGAGCTTAAACCCAGAACATTACTCGTCATCAGAAAATTAACGCATCACGGCAAAACTCTGAATCCCGATTCTCATTCATGTTCGGGGCAAAGTTAAGTCCTCATAGGCATAACAAAGATGGTAAGCCAGGTTGAAACATAAATTAATAGTGAACCCAATGCACTATAGAGCAGCGCAAGTTGAGCCTAGGAGACGACCAGGGGCGCTAAAAGATTGATCATATCATTGTTAATACATGGTTTGTTTTTTAAAAATCTGCAACATTTACATTAAGTACATTTTATGTTACCTATCATAACAGAAGAAAAAAGCAATGAACATCACTGTATTAAAAACTAACATGCAGTTATGCCGCAGCTAATGACATGATAACTCATAGTTGCAGGTGTGTGTAACAACATGCTTTCCAACTGGTGTTTTCAGGAGCTCAGGAGACAGAAAAGTGACCGCCAGAGCAAGCAATGGAAAGACTTGAAACGGTAAACAGAGCTCAAAGAAATGCTGATATATCTCAGCCCTCAGCACACTCTGAGACGACTGAGCCAACCAGCTGTGATATAGTGAGTTACCAACAGTATCTGGCTCTCTCACTTCTGGTGTACATGAAAACAAGACAAGAAAACAGGTACTTGCATGCCTTAAATATTAGTTCATTTTAACATTGAAGAAATGAAAGAAGTACATTATAGAGATTAGTGTATTTAATTGTATTTATTGTGAATAAACATATGTTATGTCAGTTTATATAATATAATATAATAATTAAATCTAAAACAGTTAAAATTGATAAGCACCATAGGGGTTTGGGTGGCTCAGGGTGCCATGACAAAAAAAATCTTTTGAAGGGCTCATATTCTATTATTTTGTTCTTAATAAAATTGATGGTATATGAGTGTGTGCAGTAAACCTACATTAGGCTCTCATATTGCAAGTTTGCACTGTCTCCGCGTTGAAGAGACACTTGAGTCCTTACTATCAGTGAGGCACACACAATCTGCCCCAAACAATGCTTCTATGGGAACCAAACTTGGATTATGCAGGGTTGGCTGAGATGCTTGGCTTTTGTGATATGAACATTAGCCTTTGTGGCTTCTGGCTCGTCAGTTGAATTGCTGATTAAAGTGCAATGTCCCTGAAAAATACAGTTGTAACCAATTAAAATGCAGAACAAAACATTCTGCAGAAAGCAGAGCAGGTTTCCTGTTGTTTTGATGATCATTACTGGATTCTTCCTCCTGTCTAAGGTGTAAGGATGAATGTTAAGCTATATCATGACACAAACCATAAGATAAAAAATATAAAACCAGAGACCAGTTTTGGAAACCAAACAAAAATAGATTAACCGTGCAGTTAATCTATTACAAGTAGTAAGTTACAAGCAGAAATGAAACAAATACTAATAGTAGTATTTGCTACTGCTACAGATACTGACACAAAACTTGACCCTTTTCTCAGTCTCTTCACTGTACTTATTACACACGTATCTTAGTTTCACGGGTCAAACACATGCTGCCTCTTATTTCTAAAGAGCTGAGAAAGGATTCTCAGTAATTCTACAGCAGAGTTTCTTTTTAAGAATCATGTTTGTTCAGGCGAAGCATGTGAAGTTGTACCTGTAATGAGCTGATCGGTCCAACTGCCCTGTCTGACAGCTTGTCTGCTGATCATATCAGCAGTCTTTTTCAACCATCAATCATATTAAAACAAGGCAGAGAGGATCTCTCAGCAGATCATTGTGGCTACTTGTGCTGACATCACTCCAATGTCTTCCTAAAATTATTCATCAACAAATGCCTGCACTAGCCGTCTTGAAATTATGTCTGATTTTGTGCTGTGATTCATATTTATGGAAATTTAAAATATGTATTTTTATTTCTTAACATTGAAAGAACTCGTGCATACTTATTCAGATTGATTTGGAGAGTGCCATCAAGATCAGAACCTTTTCCTGCCAACTACAATTGTAGTAAATTGTTCTACATTCTTTGTCCCTGACAGAATTAAGTGTTAGAAAGAAATGTACAGTCTCAAAGGTTTGGATAATCAGAGAAATAGTGGTAATAAAACATCAAATTCTCCAATGTATAAAAATCAAATGCTAAAACATAAGTTTTCTTTTGTTGGTTGGACTACACTACCCATAATGCATTGCGCCACTGTCTCAAAGGGCAATTAAAGTGCTGCGTTTGTTCTGGCGGTGAGTGGGCGAGAGAAAGTGAGGGAGAGAAGGAGTGTGATTACAGAGCAGTAAAGCGAGTCTAGTCTCGCTAAAAACACACACGCAGGGCCCGTCAATCGGCAGTTGAAAAATGAGGCTCACCTTGAAATGACAAGGGACTCGATTCGCTGGAGCATTCAGTGCTCTGTTACCACTGCAAAGACGTGGGTGCGCATTCACACAAACACACACGCATGGAGACTGCCTGCATTGTAGACAATTCTTGAACAGCCCAAACCCATCAACTGGTAAATTAAACTCATTGCATGTATAAACAGATTTCATAAAAGCTGCACCCTGTCAAGAAACTGCCTGTAGTGTTTAATGGCTGTGTGTGTTTGTGTGTGTGGTGACAGATGCTCAAACACACTTGCAGTGCGTATTGATTACTGGCAAGCGCGGCGTGCCGTTTCCCAGATCTCCTTCTTCCTCTCTTCACGCATCTCTCTCCTTCCATGCTTCTCTCTTTATTCTTTAACGAACTCTATCAGACACTTTTGGAGATTTCGACTTAGAAAAATGGGCCTTTACATCTCATCCTCTGACACACTCAAAACACTCACATACACACACGCATCACTTTCATCTTTTCCGTGATCCTCCTCCTTCATCTGTTCTTTCCCCCTTATCCCTCCACCACCTTTCTGCACCTCCCTGTGCTGCAGCCTCCCCTGTTCTCCTCTTTCGTCGCCTCCCCTTCATCCCCCAGCCAACAGAGTTGCCTCCCCTTCTCCTCCCCCTTCATTTTGCACAGCCAGAGGTGTGATGTGGGCGAGAGACTAAGATTAAATATTGAGACAGAGGGAGGGGAGTGAGAAACACACAGCAAATCAAAGACAGCATGACAGAGATTGAAAAGGGGGAGGTGAGTGGAAAAGTGCGACAACAAACACAGGCAACGGTGAAAGACAAGAGCAGCGAGAGGAGAGTGGTACTCAGTAAGATCCAATAAGAGAGAGATAGAGAGAGCAAGAGAATGACAGAAAGAGAGAGGCGTGTGAACCAGAGAAATTGATTTTTGAGGAGATGGTGTCACTTTCTCCCTGACAGCCTGCCGGGTCAGGGGTGAAGAGAGAGACTTGAAAAGGCAGGCGCATGTGTAAACGCATACTCCCACACACACACAAAGATACGTGGTGACAGCATGGGGGGGGCGGGACACGCTGCAGCAGGTGCTCTGGTGTCTGGTATGGCTGCTGGTGGAAAGACAAATGCTTGGAAATGAGCTGCAGTGAAATTTCCTTCAATTGACTTGTCTGAATCCCAAGGCAAACTGCTTGAGAACACATATACACACTCAAACACACGCACACACTTGTACATATGCACGCACATCTGCTGTCCTTATACTCTCCGTTGCACACACAGACTCTTGCTTCCCCTTTTGCGCTCTCTCTCTCTTTTTCTCTCTGCAAAAATATCATTATCATGTGCAATTTCTTTTTGCAAATACCAGATCTCACCATACCTCATCCAACCGTTGGCTGAGGCCTGCTTTGCAAATAGATATCACACACACACACACACACACACACACACACACACCCTCTCTCACATTTTTCCATCACTTTACATTAATTTCCTGGAGACTTACCCTAACCATAACCACTACTTGCCTACCTTCTACCATATACATCTCTATTGTGACCTAACCTTAACCCAAACCTTCACCTTAAAATTTAATGAGGGAATTGCATTTTGTCCCGAAAAGGAAGGCAAGTCCAGACAATGTAACTGTGGGCGTCCTCTCACTTACAACTGCTTTTATTTTCAGCAAACCTATTATGTGTTAATTTGTATGAACATAGCTAAGACATAAACTGAACAAACTTTCACAGATATATGAGTAACAGAAATGGAATAATGTGTCCGTGAACAAAGGGGGGCTCAAAATCAAAGTACCAATCAGTATCTGGTGTGACCCTGTGGTCAGGTGCAGGTGTTGTTACATGTGTCTGCCACTGCAAGGATAATCGGCTTTTCTTTCTGTCTCCCTTTAGTGCTTTCTTAGGCATCTCCCAGTGCAGACATTGCAATTTATTGCCCTGGCAGCATCTGCAGTCCTAATGCCTTCTTGCAGCATGCCTAAGGCACATTCACGCAAATGAGCAGAGTCAGTCTTCTCTAGTGTTCTTAGTTTTTAGTTTTAGTTTTCTACCGTCTGTATGCTGTTAGGGTCTAATTTCACAGGTGCATGTTCACTGATTGTTGATGGTTCTTTGAACAAGCATGAAAAACATTGTTTACACCCTTTAAAATAAAGATCTGTAATGTCATTTGGATTTTTACAGAATTATCTTAAAAATGAACTAAATACTAATTTCATAGTCCCATCACAACACAACAACACAAAATACTTGACCTGTACTTTGACAGTAATTATTATAACTATTATAATTATTTGTATAGCACTTTTCAAAACCAAGTTACTAAATGCTGTACAATGAAACAAACATGATCCATACTTAAAAATGTAAATGAAAATAAAGTAGGCTACATAATACCAGTTAGATGAATACACTAACAACCGGTCTTCATGAAACTTTACATTGAACTCACAGTTAGAAGAGCTGAAGAGGCCGCTTGTGAGCTGACTGGAACTTCTTGAGAACGTTGAATTAGTCTGGCGTGAAGCATGCTCCTGTGTTCTGAGAATAGATTTTTTAAGGTAGAGAACGACTTTTCGCAGGTCGCGGTAGAAGTACCAAATACCAAGGCCAGTTGGAGTAGCGTCAACACAGTGGGCCTTAAGCTTTTCGTGATGCCACGAACTAGCCGGGCTGTCTTTATCTTGTTGTATGGGGTCAGCAGACTCGTTTATCGACGTGTGGATGTAAAAGTACTTACAGTCATTTGAGATTCAGAGTTAAGGTGCATAGGCGTGGAGAAAACAAGTGGGGTTTGGAACCATTTTCTAAAATCCATTTTGGAGCGTTTAGAGCTGCTTGCTTTGTTTTGATATGTGCACTGCCGCCAGGAATCTCCCGCTAACTCAAAATCATTTCATGCACATACTAACGTGCCAGTGTGTTGGGACGGGGGAAGCAGGGGTGTTTCCTCACAGAGCCACACTGTGAATTTTATGTTAGCTTTAATATGTTTTCCACTAAGAACGGTTTGTAAATGTATATTTTTATTATTAAACACTGAAATGTGAATTCAATTAAACTTATATTATTTTGAAATTATATCATAATTGTATTTGGGGGGGCATAAAAGACTTTTGGGGAAAAGAATAAACACACGGCCAACTCCTGTTCCCACAAATATAGTAACCCCCCCCCCCCCCCACACACACACACACACAAACAGAAGACATCATACTTACACAACAAAAAGAAAAAAATACCACACAAACCTGGAAGGATGTGGAAACTCTGGGTCAAGACCTGTCTGGTCCTCTCCAAGACAATGGTAACCATAGTTACTGTGGTAACCGATCATAAAAATTCTTGGCTGTCAATTATGTGTGACCCCCTGGCTAGCTCCCAGGCAGTGTAGCAGGCCTTGAGCCAAACACACTTTCACAATATTCATTTAGGCTAAATAGCAGCAACATGCCACTGAAACAGAAATCCTTCGATCTATAGTGCCTTACGCACAGACCTTACATTTCAAAACTCCACTGTCTGTCAGTGAAGCTCTTGAGCTTTGTCATGAGCAAACTGCACACCGTCTTCGCAAACAAATGTAGAAAAGTTTCAGAAAATAGGGATGCAGATTAAAAACAGCCTACATCTAAACAGTTCCTAATTCTATAATGCGGCCCCATGGGCAGGCCCACCAGCATAATAAACTGCATTCACTCAGTTTTAATATTTAATGATTTTAAGTGGAATCTGAAAGTCCAAATAGTCTGACAATATTAATGACACTTGCTGACAGGGAAAAGAGATTAAAGGGGCTAAAATGCCATTTTTAAAATTCTGCTCATGATGTCAAAACAGCATGTGACATCAGGCTTGAAAATGGGTTGATATAGGTCACACAGAGCATCAGTATGAGTGAATGTGTGCATGACTCTGATCCTGAATACATATGAACTATTAGTGCAGCAGTCAGACTCATCACAGTCAGAGAGTTAGTGCCCGTCCACTATTAAGAACATATTTTAACTGTTACAAGGCCACTGCTGACAGGCATATTTCTAAACCTTCTGAAAATGTCTATATTTAAATTATTTTGAAAATGATCGCACTTTCAACCTTGACCCTATACAGCAAGGATCTGTGTTGTGATGTTGCACCAGCTGGCATAAAATAAGCTCTTTCTCTTTCTGTGTGTGTGTGAGTGTGAGCCAGCTGGTTTAACATCACACACTGACTGCAATGAAAAGACAACACTGGTAGGAGAAAAAACAAAATACTGATGGAAACATAAAGCTCAGCCTAGCCTAATTTCATGTACAAATGATCTTTTGTGACCAGTTCTTCTGTCATTTGCTTTAATAGACATCTGTTAGAGAGCACCAATATTCAGGAATCAACGGCATATTGTCTCCCCGAGTTGAACTTACAAATCACAGTTAGGCAGGTGTCTGATTTAAATAAGTGTGGAAAATAAATTATTAAGTGAAATGTCTGACAGCACTGCCAATTACCCTCTGGAGCTAAATGTATAAGATTAGGTGATTACATTATCTTAAGTGAACTCTAAATTTTAACTGGACAAATATGGCTCCCGCCAATTTCCATGCTCTTAAATACAGTACAAATTGTTTATTTATTTTAATTATTTTAGTTTAAACAACCTCAATGTAATCTCTTTGTTTTACTTTGATGCACCCTGCCAATAATGGCTGCTGCAATGTCCCAATTTTTTAATATCCCCCTTATTAGGAAAATTACCCAAATGAATCCCCCCTTTTAACCTGCCATCCCCTCTCTCCATCCCCTAGTAGCAGAGAGAGTGCAGGGGAAGGTGTTTAGTGTTTGCTGATATGCCTGACTCCTTGATCTGACTGAGGTTTGTGCAAGTCAGAATCCATGGCCCCCACCATGGCTATGAAATATCAGTAGTATCAGACAGCCCTTCTGTCAATTTTGTCTCGGATCTATAATAGTCTATAATAGTAGCTTTATACTCTATAGAGTAGTGTCACCATGATGAAAGTGACAAGCAGCAACATGTGTCCGTGAAGTGCTCCCATTGGGCCATCCCCCCTGTTAAAAAACACCAAAGCACCAACTGAATATATTATCATGCCCCAATCTTATCAGCTAATCATAGTGTCACAGTGTGACATTTATATTGAGTCAATTCTGACGCTTTATCATAACCTAGCTATGCATTAATATGAATTTTGCTGCCTAAGAAACAATTAAAGAAAGGAAGTATAAGGCATATTAACACTGACTTAAGGCAACATGCTTGTCTACCCCACTGAAAAACAGAGAGGATGGGCAGAAACAATGTTACAGAGCTTAACATTATGCCGAACTCATTAGACAGATTTCCAAAGTGCCTCCATGAGAGATGTCAAGGCGTGATGCATCATCAGATTACATATGTGGGAGGCAAACCCAACATCATTTGAAATGTGTCACACTGTGTCATCACGTAATAAAAGACTGCAATGACATCTGTCGTCCTAAATTTATAAAGATTTATTGACAAAGCTCCTGGGGTGCGTGTGCAACTTGCAACTTTATAGAGACATATACTATGACCCTTACGTCTTTTCTGTTTCTTCAAGAGAAACAGCTTGATGAGATTGAGAGTTTTGCCGTCGTAACTCCCACCCGCCTGCTGGTCTAATAAGAGGTTGATAGAGTTCTATCGATCTGGTCAGCGTGTGCATTCAGTGGAGGTCGAAGCTTTTATGTGGTGCTTTACGTGCCTAATGTCTGTGTCTTCTTGCCAATCTCACAATTTATTCCCAGCCTCTCTCCTTTCTTCTGAGGTTTCTCTCATTCACTGCCTCTTCTTTTTCTCTCTCTGTCTCCAGAACAAACCCGCAATGCCCAGAGTATCCATCCAACTCATCATCTGCAGGCCATTGGTTAGAGACTGCGAAAAACCTTGACAGTGATGTCCAATCAGAAGCAGCTAAAGTAGTAAAAAAGGTCATTAATGGAGGGACATTGAGAGTTCAGAGTCTTATTGGATATTGAATTCCTGTCTCCAGCATCCACATAAAAACCCTCACACTGCCTCACAAACACACAAATTAATTTGGGTAAACAAAAGCTGGAAACATTCCTGCTTTCTATTGGATATAATCCTGTTGACGCTGGCCAATGTCACTACTAGCCACCAACCCGTTCAGCTCCTCAGGGGGCTGAGCCACCCTGCAGAGGAGTATGGGCAGGAGGGTGGCTGACCCAACCAATCCAGTGCCTGCGCTGGGGGTTCCCCTGGCAGGGGGGCGATGGGGCCCGCTGTGCAGTGTTGGGGTGCAAACATCTCCCGGACTGAGGACTCTCCCCTCTATCAAACAACACGCCGGCCAACCAACCAATGCGAATCGGCCAATTACCATGGCAACAGACAAAACAACGACCGTGGACACAGGGGGAGTCATCAAAAGTGACAGCAACAGTCTGCCAGTATCTAAGGAGACATCTCAGAACGAGATTAACAGCCTGACACAGGACATGGGCTCACAGGGGTCAGGCAGTGGAGTTTACTGCCAGATCAAAACTATACGGACAAACTCCAAGGACACAAGAGGCAACAGGACAGCTCGGTATATAAATGGAAGTGTGGTAGCCTCTGAAGTGGTGGGAGGGGTTTGTACTGAGGCCACAGACAGTAAGGAGCCGACTCAAGAGAGGAGGAGGGTGCAGTCTCTGCGAGGGGAGGGCCACCGCTCTGTGTTAAAGACGGGCAGTGTCTGTACAACCGTGCACGCCACCCCACCACGGCCCTGTCGAGTGATGGCAACTTCCCCGCCCCGCCTTTGTGGGACATGTGGGAGGAGACGATCACAGATTACACCATGCACAGGTGCATGTCGCAGGAGGGCTGTCAATCAAATAACAGCCAGCCAGACTTTACCTAATCCACCACGGATGCCGTCTGCGGCTCCCAACCAGTCAAGTAAAGACCCTAACCCTTACACCAAAAACACAGACACAGCAAACACCTCCACACCCACATCAGTAAAGAATGCTCAAGTACCACAGCTCTCACACACCATACCAAAAACACACAGCTCACATTCCAATCACACATCTCAGAACAAAGCAAAAGATTCAAAACAGCAGACAAGGCCACGTTCTGCAGATTTTACTCATTACAGGGACTCAGCCACACAAACAACAGACACACAGATGCACAACAACACAGACAGGACCACAGCTACCACAGATGCACAAGGAGCACACACACCATCTGCAGAAGCAACAGAACCACTTTCAATTGACAAACACAAGTATGACTTGGCTAAAATTCAGCATGCTGATGAACAAACACTCCAACACACCTCGGTCCGTATCACTTCTAAACCTCCAGCTTCCTCCCTTCACAGCGACTCAAAATCTACCAACACCCCACCTCTCCCACCAAAACACTCTCCTAAACCCACTCATTCCAAACCGACCACACCTGTAGCGCAAACCAAAAGCACCCAGGAGACCACAAACACACCCAAACAAACATCCTCAGAACGGATCAAATTCAAGGACTACGCAAAACAGAAGAGCAAATCATTTGACGACCACACTCTGCCTTGTAAGACTCATATGAAAGCACAATGTAATGGGGCTCCAGGAGGATTGCTGGGGGGACACGCGGGGAACGCACCACACAGGCTGGAGAGGCAGTTGCAGAGTGTGGAGGAGAACCTACAGTCCAATCAGGAGAAGATCAAGGTGCTTCTCAACGTCATTCAAGACCTGGAGAAGAGCAAGGCCCTCAGCGAAGGGTGAGAAGGGAGTCAGAGGGGGGAATCACTTGGGATAGAGAAGGGGAGATAGTGGGGATGGACGAATACAAGTGAAGTGTGAAATGAGACGGAAAAAGAGGGTTTGACACCAAGCCAGAGAGCGAAAAGAGGCAAAGACAAAGATAAGGATGTAAATAGAGATAAGGCATTAGAAAAAAGATGGAGACATATGAATATCAATAGCAAAGTGCTTAAGTAAGAGTGTGAGAAAGAGTGAGCTAAAGTGATAAAAGAGGGAGAAGAGAGAATGTCAAGGGAGTGTACAGGATTAAGGAGAAAGTATATTTGAGGTTTTATAGTTATATATACCAACAGGCTTTCAAGTCCTTGTAATAGATTTTAAATGTCAAGCCTGGGGAGAACTGCTGTAGTGTGTGCGTGCGTGTGATCCAATCCTGTAGGGATATATGATACCTGCCAGCCTGTAGTCAATGCTAACAGATCCTGCTTCTTTCCATAATCATAAATACTGTATAGGGTATGCACTCCCCACGTTAACAGTGTCCATAGGAGACATCATACTGTCCACCAAAGCAAACTAATCAGTTCTTCTTTCTCTCTCCTGCTCATTCTTGTATTTGTAAATCTCCCTTTCCTGGCTCCACATCCTTTGTGTCTCTCTCCTTATACATTTCAGTTGGCTCTATGTACTCCATTTCAATCAACACCCTCCCCTTTCTCCAAGGCTCTTTAACCTGCTTCAAGCTATTCATCCCTTTCTCCAACCTCCCTCGCACCTCTCTTTCCTCCAATCTTAATTAATACCTTTCATCTCTCCCTATCTTTCTTTCTCCACCCCCACACATGAATCATGTCTCCAACTAAAAACTGAATCACTCCTTTGCCCTCTCACCCCTTTTTGATCTTCTTCTTCTCTCCATCCAACAACCTGTCCATCACTCTCCCTCGCTGGCATGTGTCACTCTGTTTTGTCTCCCCCCCGCCCTCAATCGCTCCCCATCCTTTACCTCCTCAAACACCTCCACCTTTACTGTCAGTAATTCTTCTCCTGTAGTTTATATCACATATTCGCCCCAAGCTTACTTTCAACCCCTTTCTCCTACTTCTTCCTAATCTTTCCTGCCTATTGATTCTTTGTTTCCTCCCAAACATCCTGAAACCAATTCCTCCCCATTTTTGTTATCTCAAAACCATATTTCTAACTCCACCTATTTACACATTTGTACTCGCTCCATCCCTCCATTTTCATTCGTGGTTAACAGATGTCTCTAGCTCCAGACTAATCCCTATCCGATTACCATTGAAGAATAAAATTAATGTTTAAGCTGCACAATAAGGCTCCTAAACTCCGTGTACATGCTGTCCTACCTCGTGTGTGACTGTTCAATATTAGGTAGTCATAACGTTCAATGTGTGTGTGAACAGTTGCTGTGAGGATGCTTAAGTCTCACGTGTGAGAAATACAAAGGGGTCACAGTAAAAAGGGGTAGAAAGGCAGACAAAAGAGAAAGGGGGAGCCAGAAAGAGAGAGCAATTTAGAGATGGAGAGAAAAGTACTAAAAGAGAGACAAAAGTAAGAGAACCAGCATGTAAGAGGGACTACATGTATCTGATGCTGTGCCAGAAATGAAAGTACTCTAAGTGGGCCGCTGTGATAAAAATGTCGGCTGAGCTAAAAGGTTGTCGCTGTGCTCAGCTCCTTGTTTTTTTTCCCCCTCTCCTGAAGCAAATACTTGACTTCTCTTACTGTTGTTGTCTTAAAAAAAAGACTGGTAGGGGAGAAAAAATGATGCCAGTCACACAGTCTCTCTCCATGTAATTAAAATGTCTGTTTTATCAACATAAATCAGCCTCTCCCTCATCTACACAGTTCAGTAAAGGGGCAGCCAAAATATCTTGGCAAAATGAAGTGTTTTAATTACATGGCAGTCAGCATGAGCTTGTCGGATGTTTTTATTACCCAACAGCTCTGTAGTCTTCAACCTTGCTAACACGGTTTGCACATGTGATCATTTTTTTGTAATGCACACCAATTTTTTTTGCCATTTAATGTTTGGGTTCCAACTGGACCTACCCAGACACTGCAGACACAGGGTCACTACAAACAATGCTTACTGATTATTTTCACCTACCTGTAATGCAAAGCAAGCATGTTAGAACCCACCAGGACTATTCAGGCAATGTCCTGGATTCCCCTGTTGGGGAACATCACATGCACTAAACATTGCAAGCTATTTTATGCCCTTTGACAACACCCAGAGAACACAGCTGGTGTTGCTGCACTTTGTATGTTTAAGTGGAGAGAGCAATAAGTTGTGACACCAGTAGTCAAGAGAGCGATGCTCTTTCCACTCAAGAAAAGCTAGGCTTGTTGTTTGTGCAAAATTGCAAATTCTACCTTTTCTTGCTCTGCTGCTTAACATCAGTGTATAATATTAAGTCTATGAAAAATGTACTTTTCAGTGGCTTATAAATATTTATTTATATCAATTTACCCAAAGCCAAAATTTTACAAAAATGTCAAGGTGGGCATGTTCTTCAAGCAGACTAAAACAAATATGTGTAATTACTATAGAACTGAAATAACAACACAATATAAGTAGAGGTATTTGTTACATCAGATGTTTAAGTACACAGGTGTGTTTCAATTATACTCCTTTTGCGAGTATGTGTGAATGTTTTACATCTGTTGTTTCTGCAGTCGCAGCTCATACAGAACTGGTCAGGACATTAACAACTGCCCCACCTGCCAAAAGACAGCCTGCATCATCTACAGGTAACATGATCAAGATAATGAGCTTACTGCATTACATAACCCACCACTGACAACTCATTCTTTCCTTGAGCATAATAAACAGCTCTGAAACACCTCCTAGAAAGCTGTATGCCTTTTGTTGCCTTTCCCATTGTTTTTCCAGGTTTTTCCACTTATTCTTTCTTTTGTTTTGTTTTTCATTAGCCTTTTTGCTGGTATGCTGCTGTCTCTGCCCTTTTCTCCCACTCTAATAACTGTACTACTCATACAATAAATCCAATTAGATTAAAAACGCATCAATCTTGAAACTAATACATGCAGTATTGTAGCGATTAAAAGAGGATTCTCTCTCCATGAAAGTTATTTACACAAAGAGAATGTTCAGTGCAAACAAGCAAATTAATTCAGCAGCTAAATGATGAGTCTTTCCTGTTGCACTCATCCCTTGTGTGTGCGTGTGACCTAAATAAGTAATTGCATTCTTAGATCCTCGTAACGTACAGAGCTGCTGCGCCCTCAAAATCTGATACCACATACTACAGTTGAATCTTCCCATCACCTCCCTTCTCTTATTCTCATCTTTTCATTATGTAAATCATTCCATCTTTTCATCCCATGCCTGCCCAATCTCTCTTTCTTTCCATTAAACTACTTTCCTCTGTACATCCTTGCCTCATTCCATCTGTCAATTTCCAAAGCAATAATCACCCTACTCCATCCCAACCTCCAAGTCTCTGCTCTTTCTCTGCACTGCTTGCATAAGCTGGAAATGTGTGTTTTCACATCTACGGTAGCTTCATGGAGAAATATTTACTTGTTGTAAATGGAATAATCTGGAATCAAAACCTTCTTTTGGTCCAAAACTTTTTGTGTTCATGTATCAAACCGAAGCAATGCTTGAAGCTAGTTCTGCTTGTTTACAATCATATATAATCATCCCTTGCAGGCCACAAGGGATACAGCCACATTTTACAGGGCCTTTATCTCTCCCGTTCTCCCTAATTCTCGAAAACACCCGCCTTCCAGCAGCCCCACTTCTGCATCCCTCCTGTATTTTTACTTTCTATTCCTCTGTTGATTCATCTCTCCATCTCTTCACACACTTCTCTAACTCCCTCTTCCTCCTCATCCCATTCTATCCTCCCCTTGATCTTAATTACCACAGCAGGATCCTTGGCCCAGCAAGTTGTAATGAACACCAAGGGGAAAGGACTGCCACATGATAACATACTGATCCACCCATGTATCCATACGGATATACACAGATGTAAATGAACACACACTCACACACCTACTCTGTAATTCAAGAGTGCTGCAGTGCAAAGAAACATATCATTACATACAAACACAAAAGAAAACCTCATAATAGTAAGTAAGACATTACTTTTCAAGGCTTTGAATTAAAATATCTTCAGACATTTTGGGAATTTCTTTTGTGGGCCTGAGGCTACCCTGATCTCACGAGTATGTTGCTACTTATCACATCATTATCATGCTTCTTTTCTCTCTGCTCAGTTTAAGAGATGCTCCTTCCTGATCCACTTTCCCATTGTTTTTCTTGCACACGTGCAAATATAATCATGCATTCACACAAGCCAATTAATCCAACAAAAAAGGAGACTCCCATTTTATTAGTAACGTCTGTGCACACATTTCATATGGATACTTGCAGGCACACGCTCATACATTCCGAGAAACAAAGAAATGAATACATTTCACGCTATGTGATAGATGTTAATGTCTTGGACAGATATGAAGAACATTCTTCCTAATCATGCTTCTTCTCATATATCAGCGAAAGTTTCCATTGTGACAAACACACACAAAAGTAAGGAGTACAAGGGCTCCATTTGTTTGATTGGACAGTAACAGTCTTATCAAACCCTCACAGGGGATTCTGGGTAAAGAGGATGGGAGATAGGGAAAGAGAGAGACACACAAGCAAAGGACGAATTATGCGTGGGACTGATACATCCATCTAAATGATTTGTGGTGAAAAAAGGGGTTTTGATGTGGGCTGGCTGCCTGAAGATGTTTTGCCATTGTCAGTCCTAATTAATCTGTATGATGAGAGACAAGAAGGAGAGGAACTTTTGACAGGCCCTCTGTTTGTCTCCCAAAGCTTAAACAGCTCAAACACACACACACACAGACATATGCAGGCACGTACACACAAACACACACACACACACACACACACACACACACACACCCCTAACACCTCAAGGTAATCTCTCTCTACTCATAGTACCCTCAAGCAGTAAGACGCATAAATTATTGTATTCTATAACACATCAATACATGCAAAACCTAAACTCTAACCCTGACCACTATATGACTAAATTGAAAATCCAACAGCAAAGATAGACGCAAAAACAGTACACAGTCAAGCGCACAGTTGCAAAGATGCTGAAGGTGACAGCTTGAAGGCAGAATTAAGAGCAGCAGCTTTTCCCAACGTGCCGTAATCCCATGAAAAATAGTGAGAGAGGGGTAGATAAAGGGGTAGGTAAAGAGCAGTAGAGATATAGTTAGAGTGGATTGAGGGGGGGAGGAGTAAAACCTAGTGAAGTGTGTGGGCAAGGAGAGACCTGACGAAGAAAAGCTCTAAAACAAGTTAGACTATAAATTGAGTGAATGTGGGATAAGTGCGCCACTTTCTTTTATATATATTGTGTGTGTCTGAACAATGTCTGCCTGTGTGTATGTGAATTCATAGTACATCTCCTTTATCATTTATTCATGGCAGCCATCTCCTTTCCTCTGTGCCCACCAGAGCTTTTACTTTCTCCTCTATTCACTCGTTCCCTTTCTCCCTCCATCCCTGTGCTCTTTCTTGGGGAGCAAAGACCTTTCTGCACTCCCCTCTCCTCATCTCCAGTGGCACTCATCCTCTCGTCTTTTACCTCCCTTTCTCTTTTTGTTTCAATCCTTTATTCTGCAGTGACCTCTCTGCCCTGTGTTATTAAAGCTCGCTTCCTTTCATTTATCCATCCCTCCATCTCCCAGAAGAGAGTCAGTTTCTTTCCCTTCTCATCTAAGTCCCTAAGTCTGTGCATGCTCCCTTTTCTCCGTCACGCAGCCGTGGGCTTGTTGTGGAAGATGCACACGCTGGATGTCACGAGAGCACATGTGCGTTTGTACAGTATGTGTGTGTGTGTTGGCATAGTGGAAGAGGAGGGGGGTGTGTCTCTGCTCTCCTTGCCTCATCATGTGGCTCATTAACTCCAGATGCCAGGCCCTATGCTGCTCCACCCCTAAAATCCAACTCAACACACGCACACATATTTTTATCTCACACACAAAAACACTGTAACCAAACGGAGAGAGAAACTCAAAGTCTACTACACTATGACCTGCAGTGGTGGACACTTCAGAGAGACGGTGAGAAAAGGCGTGCAAGAGATTGCGAGAGAGGAATGAAAGAAGCATAGAAAAAGAAAGCCAAGAGGGTCTGCTTTGAACCCATCTGAAAAGCAAAAAAAATTGAAAGTTCCTCACTTGCTCCTTCCTTTAGCTCCTCCATTTTGCAAACACCCCTCTACTTTCCTTTCCTCTCCTCTTCTCTTCTTTCCTGCTCTCTTTTTCATCCTCCTCCCACTTCTCTCATCCCCCCAGCCTGTGATGTATTGGTGCATGAAGCGGAGAAGAATACTATGGACGTGAAATGAGTGCTGAGTTGAGGCCTGTGTGAAAGTATCTGTGTGTGTGTGTGTGTGTGTGTGTGTGTGTGTGTGTGTGTGTGTGTGTGTGCACGCGTGCTGAAGGTGCATATATCCGAGTTAAGAACACAAAATGATTTTACATCTCCATATAAAACTGCATAATGCGTAAATACAACCTATCTTTAAAAAGAGGCCGTCAGCTTTTTGCGACTACAATTTAATGTCACCAAAAGTCCTTCGCTCACCTTTCTCTCAATCCCTCTCTTTCTAATCTCTCTTTCTGCTCAGTAGACCTCCACTTGTCCTCACACCTCTGTCTCTCTCTTTCTCTCTGCCCCCACATCTAATCTCTTTTTGTGAAA
This sequence comes from Micropterus dolomieu, assembly GCF_021292245.1. Taxonomy (NCBI): domain Eukaryota; kingdom Metazoa; phylum Chordata; class Actinopteri; order Centrarchiformes; family Centrarchidae; genus Micropterus; species Micropterus dolomieu. Next base: position 17,041,820 of record NC_060168.1, read on the forward strand.
AATTAGCTGTAAAAATAAATTTGCCTTGATTTGACACTACCTCTAAAATCGAGCTGCATCTCTTTCTCTCCTCTCCAGTGTGGAGCATGATTTCCGACAGCAGGAGGGACGCTTACAGGGGGTTATGGAGGCCCTGGATGGGGAGTATGATGTGCCTGCAACCACTCAAACCAAGCCCACGCCAGCCCCTTCCTCCACCAGCCGCACCAGTACTAAGTCCCGTGTCAAGAAACTCCGAAAGAAGTGTTTCTGGTGGCTGTAAGCTTTGGATAAACCACAACAACGTTTCTGGCCATATGACATATGGGCTTTGATTATGTTTCAGGAGGCTCCAAAGTTTTGGAATAAAGCATCTCTCCCATGGTCCTGTGGATGTGTAGTCTGTTTAAGTGTTATTAAAGTCAGTTGGGGCATTTTCCAAGCTGAATTCTTGTAAATGGCACTTTTCCACAGCAATCCATCCTCAGTTCACAAAATACACCAGGGGACCAGGAATAATGAAGCAAAAGACAACCAAAGGAGCTGCTGGAAATTTCCTCTCAGATCTCTCTGTCTAAGGGAGATTGAGAATGTGCTCCTCGTGTCCTTCTCTCTGTGGGAACCAGACTTCAGCGGCTAATTTGCGATTAACTTTTTGACTCAAAGTGAGGATAGTGTTTTTCCATTTAAGCAGGGAGATGAAGCATCGACACTTTGGATGACAAACGAGCGTACTGTTTGTCACTTGGCTGAGTGGCTGTCTAGACCGATGGACAGATGTATGAACGGATGGATGGATTCAAGCCTACAGCTGGGAATGAATACTTGCAACAGTTTTGGCTAAATTACAGCAATAAGCAGGGGAATTGGAGTGATTCTGAAAATTCAAGGAATTTAACACTGGAATAACACTGTGTCTTTGGACGGCGTCACAGCCAAAATTTGAATGTAGCAACAACTGAAGAGCTAAAAGGATACGAGTGGAAAACAAGCTGATGAGCACTCTGGAAACTAAGAGACAGCTCGCTGAATGGATATCAGGTTTTGGGGCACGGTGGAGATTGTATTAAGAATACATTAACAGACAAAGTGATAGGCAGCTGATCACAGACTGACAGATGATTAAAAATTCTGTCAACGTTGTCTGAGTGATTGATTCTCTCCTTTATTACCATCCAAAATGGAAGTGTTTTGATGTAAGCTCAATCTTGTTTAAAGGACCCCCCCCCTACACACACACACACATACACACACACACACTCGTGAGCCAATGCAAACTAGGGGTAGATCAGTTATCACTTCACAGTTAGCTTCTGGCCTGTTTTCATGTTTCAAAGATGTATCAGTATTTGCAAAGTCTGAGCTAATAACGCAACTATAAACTCCTTATGAATTACTGTGAAACTAGCTGTGGATGTCTGGAGTTTTTCTTAATTTCAAATTAGTACAGTACAGTAAGTTACCTAGTAAATTTAACAGAAAATCTGTCCAATCTCTTTCGAAACATTATTCCCCAAAACCAAACATCAGCTTGTTCATGTTAACTATACCATAGATAATCATTTCCATTAGGGCTGCATGATTAATCTAATCGCAATCACGATATTGTTATGTGCGATTACATAACCGCAAAAAGTGTGCGATTTAAGCAAAAAAAGTGTGCTGTGTGGGAGAGACTCTCCTCTCAGTTTGCACTGCTTCTGCTCATTGTCTCCGCTCACACCAGACTCATGCATGTGCCCCTAAAACAGGTAAATACGAACCACAAAAAGTAATTTATGGGCAGGTAACGTAGTAACGTTAATGTTAAAGACAACAACCTACCGGAACCCCCCTCCCGGCCCTGCCGCTAATCGTTCAAAACATATCCGGACTCGCCACTGGAGCAGCGAGAGAAAAGTCGGTGGGCCTGTGTCACTCTGTGAAAGAGACAGTTACGTTACAGTAACGTTACGTGTCGTCGGCAGCTAAAGCGGTAAGACAGAAGAAAACAGGGATAAGATAAAGAAGGTTTGACTTTGGATCACTAGCCAGTTAACGTGAGCTAATTGCTGCCTTTTGTTTATCAACTTTTTATAAAGCCGATGTCAGTCACTTCTCGTCAGCAGAGCAATCACAGCCTGGATGGGGCGGGACATTAGAATAAAGTTTGACGTGCTGCAGAAAATCATTAAATGTTGAACAATATGATTATTGACAAGTTAATACTTAACATTAATAAATTAAAAACCAAATCGCAATATTGTCCACAATAATTGCAATATGACTTTTCTCCAAATCGTGCAGCCCTAATTTCCATTGATATAAAGTGGTTCTGTATCTCTCAGACCAAGTTGCTGCTGCTAGCTGAATCATTGAGCTACAATAGAGCAACAAAAATCAATGCTAAAAACATACTCTACAAAAAAATTATATACTTTATCAGGTCAAGGTACATTAAGCCATTTAGAAATTAACGTTTTAGACAACAGCAAAAAATTCTTTGTAAAATAACTATATACCGGCAGACATCTCTCATTATCAGAAATTAAAACTTAAAAATCTGTACCAATTCTGTATGGGTCAATCCCTGATGCAAACACACACCCACACTATTATTTTGCACACACATAAACACACACCATCTGCACACTGCTTAGGTCAAAGCAGTTTAGAGCTTGACCGGTCCAATTTCAGCTGCTTCTAGGTGACAAGTTGCCACCAATTAGAACCCTGAATGACACCACACTTACTAATTAACCATAACAGTGTGTGAACTCCCACAATGCCCTTTCTCTTCCTGATCTTCCTCTTGTATGTACAATAAAAGTGTGTATTTTAAACAAAATGTGCTGTTGTTGACATACTTTGTGCTTTAGAATGAAATTACATAATAGACGAAGCGTGGATGGAGGGTCGGCTTTTTAATTACTCCACTTTCAACAGCAGGCAAAGGGAGAAAAAGACACGAGAAGGTTCTGCAATGTTTGACACATCTGTTTCCAGAACTTCCAGCATGTACAGTATGGCAGTTACGCAAAGTTGCATGTACTTACAATTAAGGCGTGCTCTCGACCCATTGTGATGACCGTGCTATTGATGATCCGCAGCAGAGACACCACAATGTCCTGGATATGTTGAAATGTTTCCCCCTGAGAAAAACAAAGACAGTGAGCAGAATAAAAGAAAAAGAATGACAAAATAAATAGTGAGAGAAAGAAAAGATTGTTATTTCTACAGGCCTAAAACCACACACACAGATGCAGAACAGAAAAGCGTCAGGTTTTGTTTGTGCAGATGTTCTCCCCTTTCATGAACTGAAAGTTTGCACGCACAGTCCAAAGTTTAACTCTGGCTCTGGATGGGTGAACGGCAGATCAAATGAATCACGAACGAGAATAAAATTTTGTGAAACTGAAATTCAAAGTCTGTTCACTTTTCAGAAAATGAGCCTCACCAGAACATCCACTTAATCACCTTCACTGTGGACATTTGAAAGGCTTTGGACATGTAGATTTGTCTGTGCAGACTTCTATTCCTATCTTTCCCTTCCCTTTGAAGCCACTTTTGTGTCATTTTCTTTTACTCCATCTGTCCAGAGGAAAACATAGGGGGCAGGATGCATCTAAACTTGTCCCAAATCAAATGACTACTTCATAGTTAAAATCAGTATCATCAAAACAGGTCATCTGCGTGGCCAAGGGTTGATCAACATTAAGACTGGTACGTTATATGGTTGGACCTACTGTCTATAGTCCGGTAGAGCCTTTACACAGGAAGTAATGCCATTATTGTGATGTTCTAAATTAAATACCTAACTATCAATACATGAGAATCGAATGTGGGGATCACTATTGGTGCTTAAGGAAACCCTCAAAATATTAATCTGAATATGATAAAGAATAAGATGAAATAAGAATGATTTACTGTTTTGTTGAGTTGTTTTGTCTGATTTTGTTGAGCGAAAACACTCAAATGCTGTAAGCTCAGAAATTATTGCCACTTAACTGTAACACACACTCTAAAAGAACTAAAGACATATCTCTATATTACAAACATATTACAATATCAGTATTATTTAGATGCCCTGCCCAGCTGTATGTTAACCATTTTAATAACCTTGATCTCTATTCATTTAATACTGAATAGACAAAAACCTGTCAATACATGAGGGAAAAGCCTTTAATAAGAACGAATTGTAAACTTTCAAATAAATACAGAAAATGGCTGTCAAAGGCAAAATATTGACATCATGCCTCTGCTAATCAGAATCAGAAAGAGCTTTATTGCCAAGTAGTGTTTTACACATACGAGGAATTTGCTGTGGTGATAAGGTGCTATACGTAGACAAACATACAGTCAACATAAATAAATGTAGAAATACATAAATATGGAATGGAAGAACATACATGTGCATTATTCTGGGTCTGTGCCGTGCAGAAGTAACGCAATGGAAGATATTATTGTGTACATATAAATATATAAACTGACAACATAAAAATATACAACAACAAAGATCAACAATCAACAACAAATATGTGCGACGTGCCAGTCTGTGCCCAACACGAGATGAAACAGTATTTAAATGTGCAGAGACATTTGTATCGTTTGCAAGGGGGGAGTGTCAGCGGGGGACCCAGGCCTTGTTAATGAGGCTAGTTGCAGACAGGAAGAAAATGTTTTTGTGGCGAGAGGTTTTGGTCCTGATGGACCACAGCCTCCTGCCAGAGGGGAGAGTCTGAAACAGTTTGTGTCCGGGGTGGGAGGAGTCAGCTGCAATCTTTCCTGCTCGCTTCAGAGTCCTCGAGGCGTACAGGTCCAGAAGAGAAGGAAGATTGCAGCCAATCACCTTCTCTGCAGAGCGAATGATACGCTGGCAGCAGCGTACCGGATGGTGATGGAGGAGGTGAGGATGGACTCAATGATGGCGTTGTAGAAGTGCACCATCATAGTCTTTGGCAGGCTGAACTTCTTCAGCTGCAGCAGGAAGTTCATCCTCTGCTGGGCCTTCTTGGTGAGGGAGGTGAAGGAGTCCACAGTGGTGACATGGGGAGTCACACAGGATGATGGGGGAGGGTGGGGCTGTGCTCTTTCTGAAGTCCACGACCATCTCCACGGTCTTCAGAGCGTTGAGCTCCAGACTGTTCTGGCTACACCAGGTCACCAGATGGTCGATCTCCCACCTGTAGGTGGACTCATCCCCACCTGTGATGAGCCCAATGAGGGTGGTGTCATCTGCAAACTTCAGGAGCTTGACAGTGCAGTTGTTGGTGTACAGGGAGAAGAGAAGGTGGGAAAGAACGCAGCCTTGAGGGGAACCGGTGCTGATGGTCCTGGAATCAGTGACATGTTTTCCCAGTTTCACGTGCTGCTTCCTGTGCGTCAGGAAGTCAGTGATCCACCTGCAGGTGAGAGAGCTTGTCCTGCAGCAGGGCCGGGATGATGGTGTTAAAAGCAGAGCTAAAATCCACAAACAGGATCCTGGCGTAGGTTCCTGGGGAGTCCAGGTGCTGGAGGATGTAGTGAAGGGCCATGTTAACTGCATCGTCTACAGACCTGTTGGCTCTGTAGGCGAACTGCAGGGGGTCCAGGAGTGGGTCTGTGATGGATTTTAGGTGGGACAACACAAGGCGTTCAAAGGACTTCATAACCACAGAGGTCGGGGCGACGGGTCTGTAGTCGTTTAGTCCAGTGGTCCTTGGTTTCTTGGCGACAGGGATGATAGTGGAGGCTTTGAAGCAGGCTGGCACATGGCATATCTCCAGTGAGGTGTTAAAAATGTCTGTGAACACCGGAGACAGCTGATCAGCACAGTGCTTCAGGGTGGATGGGGAGACATCCAGTCCAGCTGCTTTGCGGGGTTTCTGCCTCCTGAAAAGGCCGCTGACTTCCCTCTCTGTGATGGAGAGAGGAGGGGAGGGGAAGGAGCTGGCCAGCTTTGAGGAGAGAGGGAAAGATGTGGTGGACTGAGGGTGAAGCTGAGTGGAGGAGTCACGGGGGATGGTGTCCGATTGACTCTCAAAGCGGCAGTAGAACTGGTTCAGCTCATTTTCCAGGCGAGAATCCTTCAAGGAATGGAGGACTTTGGGTTTATAGTTTGTGATCTGTCTGAACCCCCTCCAGACAGAAGTGGTGTCCTTTGCAGAGAACTGGTTCTTTAGTCTCTCTACGTACAGTCATTTAGCACCTCCTTGCTAAACCTGAACTTTAACGCCCTAATAAGCCATTACATGTTAACAAAAAAAGAGAAAAAAATTTAATTGTTTGATGACCTGTGAAGACTAATGACACAAACATAAAAACAGGGCAAATCACCCTCTCAAAACGAACTACGCATATGTAAAATATGCACCTTCACAGAGGCATGGCTCGATCTACAGAGGACAAAGCACAGACACACACACACACAATGCTACAATGAGGCCAGTCAATGGAAGCTGACTCAGACCTGCCTGGGGTTAGTACCTCAGTAGTGAAGCATCTGCTACATCCAAACATACCTTAGCATTAATCATGCAGGGTGCAACTGTGTGTGCGTGTGCATGTGTACAACTTTGTCTTGCTGTGTATTTGTGTGTGTGTGTGTGTGTGTGTGTGTGTGTGGGCCTGATGACAAAGGGGACCTGGTGAGGATCAGGTAGGCATGATTAAACCACATTAAATCCACTGACTGCCACAGCGTGACATGGAAAAAATAAACAACCAAAGTGTATGCGTGTTATTTTTTTATACAGTCTATGGTTATCTCGCAGACCATTTTTATTTAAATCTACTTCAAACTCTCTCACACACACACACTCTCATGTAGTTAGGTTGAGGTGCAGCTGTTGATCCTAAATAAGCCTAAATCTTTTGGGCTCACTGTAGGTATTTTGGTCTCCTGGAAAGAGTTTCTTAGACGCCGTCTCAGAGCAGGAAGACGAGAGATAAAACACAATGCTATCTCCTTCTCTCTCCTGCAGAGCATAAACATGTAGAAGTCGATACTCTGTTCATTTATTCAAAACTGTAGCCAGACTGGTTTATCATCTCTACTGGCAACATGATATAAAAAAGAAAAACAGAAAACATTGTTTTGTGGGTAGAGGGAAGAAAAAAGCGAAAAAACTCTGGCGAGCCATGTCTTTCCGACTCTCTCTGTTAGTATCCTCCCTTCATCATACACACACGCACAAAAGTTACGAAGTTACTTATAAATTCAACACAAACTCTCACACAGACATGGGCATCTGTCTATTGTGTCGTCTTCCTTCTCTGTCTCTCTTTCGGCATCTCTCTCTAGTTTTGGAGACATTTGTGGAGAAAACTTAAGCAGGTAACACTCAGAATGAGGAAAAGAGAGTTGGGTGAAAAACAAAGGAGAGAGGAAATTAAGAGGTGAAGGGCAAGGAGGTGAGACCCTCTCCCATTACATCTTCCTCCTTTACTTCTCTTGTCTTTCTTCCATCTGTTCATCTCTCTAGCTCCCTGTATTGTTTTCTTGTAAAATTCCTCTACCTTATTGTCTATGAAATGAACATTTTCACATCCGTCTGTTTAGCTGTTAACCCTTTGTCCTGTTTTTCATCACCCCTGCTTAGCTTTCTGCTCTCCTCTGAAAGTTTTAGTTTGCTTTTTTAGCCAAATAACACATCTCTGTGTGTGCTTCTGTGTGTGTCTCATGTTCTTATATCTCTGTGGGGACTTTAACCCAAATGCATGCAAGCCCGTGGGGACTCGTATCACTGTGGACTGGGGACAAAAACTGAGGTCCCCACTAGGGCTGAACGATTTGGGGAAAAAAATGTAACTGTGATTTTTTCTGCCAGATACTGCGATTACGATTCGATTTGCGGTTGTTGTTTGAATTGATAAAGTTCAATATTCACTGCCAGTCCATTTTTGACGGAATCCACGTCAAGCAGCACTGACCAGACGAACCAGGCAGTAAGATAGACACAGAACAGCATAGAGAATCCGGTCAATTTTCAAAATAAAACACCCTTTGCAGACTCACGATCGTACATCAACAATAAACACAGTTAAAACAGACAAAAAAAGAAACAATTTAACTACATAGCCTACTTAACCATAGTAGAAGCACAAAAATCAAGGACAACTGAACAAATAAGCAAAATCTGAACATGTCAGCAAAATCAGACAGGCAAAACGCTCGTATTCTGAAATGCTCCATGTGGACATGTAATATTAGCCTGCAGAGAGCGGAACAGGCTCATAGTGAGCGGTTATCCGTAGTTGAAGCACACAAAATAGGATAAACGGTGAAATATTTGTGTGAGTTGACGCCGGACAAAACCGCAGCTCAGCTGCCTGTGTCTGTTCGGCTGGTGCCTTTATCCCACGTTTTCCTCTAGTTTTGTTTGTTGTTGTAAAATGTACACGCCCTGTGCCTACTGTAACTGGTGAGTAGGACCGTAACAGGAGGCACATGGGGCTTCTGATTGGCGAGGAGATCTGTCACACAAGGATGACAACCGAATGAATTTGTAACTGCATGACTGTTAAAAACAGATCAGACGCACTGTATAATTAACCTACATTTTTATCGCCATCTTCAAGATTAGCTAATTGCGTTCTTTGAAATTGCAATGCTGCTTTTTGAGGCTTAAGATGTGGTTCTAGGGTTCAGTCTACAGTTAGGTTGAGTGTAGCGTAAGCGTTAATGTTAAGCTTTTTTCATGCATTTTTCAATGAGATGTCCTCACGGGGATAGTGGAACAAACATGCATGTGTCTATGTGTTTTCTTTGATTGCACTCTTTGTACTTTAATAAGTACATTTATATTCATATATATTCTTATGTAGTTAATAGAGAACCCGTATGAGGCTATGCGTCACTGGTACATGATTGTATTTGTACCTGTCATGTCCTTTTGACACTCGGCCACTGTCTGCTTGCGTTTCTTATACCTCAACCGACGCAAATTCATCTCATCAAATTCACCCCACTGCATTCATTACTTATCTCTCTTCTTTCACTGTCTCTGTTCTCTTGGCTCATGCTTCATTAGAGCTATCCAAATAAATAGAGGTGGGGGAAAAAAGCCATACCTTCACTTCAAAGACTCAGGAGGTTGTCAACAACTTGCAGGAGCAATTAAAAAGCCCTCGGCCGGATACCGGTGATGTATTTGTTCTGTGTGTGCGTGTATTAAAAGGTGTTTAGTTCAGGAGCTAACTGGATTTTGTTTCAACAAACTAACATGCAGCAACACGCGTGAAACAAAATCAATTAGATTGTAATTGGTCAAGGCCTGCTTCACTGCACGACTGGATGACTGATGACAAAACAGCTTAAGGCAATTTACTTTACTCTTTAGGAGGCACGTTGCACTGGGGTGGCACAGAATTCATGGGTAGTTCAAATTCATACAGTGATGCTAAAAAGATCTATGATGCTATAAGAAATGTCTTCTAATTCATGGGCTGGGTCATTTTGGAACATTTTCCCATTAATAATGCTTTGTAATAAGGTAGCTTTTCATATTTTCAGAGAAAAAGATGCACTTAGGAGTTTCTCCTGATTGGTCTGCCTTAACTGTAACTATATCATGTTTATTATCTTGTTTATTTGCCTGTTTTGTTTTGTTTTTTTACTACACCTGTTCATCTTTTTATATATGCAGATGGTGTCCAGAAAAAACTGTTGGTGTTGCTGCTCCCTCCTAGCAAGTGACCACTTAGGCTCTGTTTTTTTTTCCGAATGGCATTTGATTATATCGCTGGAAACTTGGTCCACCAATCACAGCCTGGGCGGGAAATTAAAAAAAGCTTGACGTGCTACAGTAAACTTTCAGACTTCAGTTAAACTCGTTCTTATGCATTACTGGTTATGATTATGGACAAGTAAGTAATTTGCATTATCAAATCACCCTGAGCCCTTATCCTCATTAAGTTAAATTATTACTTCCATGGACTTAAAATCATTGTTTTTTTTTAATGTCCTTGTTGTCCTGGCATATGGCCTTTGTGCCGTCTAAAATTGACAACACCAAAGGCCAAGTGGCCTTGCTCCCCGGATGTGGCAATGTACAGAGAGAAAAAAATAAGAACTTGGTATCTTGCCTCAAATAGAAGCTGTGATTGGCAGTGTCGCTAAATGCAACAGCCAATTTGTCCTTGAGCGCACAAACATATGTATGTTAACACTACACATAATACAAATGTAGCCTAAGCAACCTGACTTTACATATTGGATGTGGTCAGTACTGTCTACTTTCAAACCAGGGTGAGAATTACGAGGCCTCTGGGTCTTGACTAAATTCTGAAACATGTATTCATGGTAACCACTATTTTCTAGCAAGCATTGCACTTTGTGGATTTCTGTCATTTGTAACTGCAATTGCGGCATTACGCTGATTTGGTGACGCTGTATCGTAGTCAGCGCAGCGCACGGGGTTTCCACTGGTAACCATTGCTAAAATAATCACTTAAGAAAACTGCTTTTCCGAGCCATTTGATGTTTAATTGATGTCCTTGCTGGACATACCGTAAAGTCATCTTTTAATTTAATTTAAAAGTTTTTTCCCACTTAATCGAATATAAATGTTCAAACAGATGTCTGTAGAACACGATATTATAATACCTACGTCTAAGAACATGACACACCGGTGACATACACTGAGAAAAGCAAATCATTTAAATTATGAAGTGAAATAAACAAAATAAGTTATTAAAAAAATTATAGTCTGTCCTATAAAAGTATATTTAAGTTGTACTTTAAAAATAATTCAATTAATTAATCCATTCATTTCATTTTTAAAAGCTTCAAAAACAAATATTTTGCCAGCAGAATCAAACTCTTTTCCGCATATAAGATATTCAGTATATTAATATTTGTGGTCACGTTCTCAGTCTCAAACATAGCTTAATCTTGTCATGTGACATGAACAAGAACAAATATTACTGGGACCAGTACAGAAAACTGCAGATGAACATTTAATGTCCAGGAATTCACATCAACTACACTGCAAGAGAACCCCATGTTATTTTTGATTTGATTTATTTTGATCCATTTTATAAAATATGCTTTATGTGATTCTTCAATCATTCATTTATTGAAACTGTTGAAATACGTTGCTTGTAAAAAGAGTTTGTTGAAGGCACGATACACATGCACGTGTGTGCACGTGATTAGGATTGCACCACCTCTGCCTCATTTTGAGCCAAGAAAATTCCTAAAAACAACCAGTTTAAAATCCTCCAGAATGCAGTATAATGCCAAGTATGAACTGGGCAGTGATTGTTCTTTACTACAAAATTGTCTGTCTTACCACGTTGTCCCTGCTGAGGACCTCCAGAATGTTGTTGAGCAGCTCCAGACTATTTCTCCTCTCATCATGAGGCCCGTCAGCCATACTGGCCAGTGCCCCGCTTAGCTCCCGCAGCATCATGGGTAACAACACATCACGGCACTCTGAAGAAACAAACCCACG
>NC_060168.1:17053312-17083591 GCF_021292245.1 Micropterus dolomieu
GCTGTATCGTAGTCAGCGCAGCGCACGGGGTTTCCACTGGTAACCATTGCTAAAATAATCACTTAAGAAAACTGCTTTTCCGAGCCATTTGATGTTTAATTGATGTCCTTGCTGGACATACCGTAAAGTCATCTTTTAATTTAATTTAAAAGTTTTTTCCCACTTAATCGAATATAAATGTTCAAACAGATGTCTGTAGAACACGATATTATAATACCTACGTCTAAGAACATGACACACCGGTGACATACACTGAGAAAAGCAAATCATTTAAATTATGAAGTGAAATAAACAAAATAAGTTATTAAAAAAATTATAGTCTGTCCTATAAAAGTATATTTAAGTTGTACTTTAAAAATAATTCAATTAATTAATCCATTCATTTCATTTTTAAAAGCTTCAAAAACAAATATTTTGCCAGCAGAATCAAACTCTTTTCCGCATATAAGATATTCAGTATATTAATATTTGTGGTCACGTTCTCAGTCTCAAACATAGCTTAATCTTGTCATGTGACATGAACAAGAACAAATATTACTGGGACCAGTACAGAAAACTGCAGATGAACATTTAATGTCCAGGAATTCACATCAACTACACTGCAAGAGAACCCCATGTTATTTTTGATTTGATTTATTTTGATCCATTTTATAAAATATGCTTTATGTGATTCTTCAATCATTCATTTATTGAAACTGTTGAAATACGTTGCTTGTAAAAAGAGTTTGTTGAAGGCACGATACACATGCACGTGTGTGCACGTGATTAGGATTGCACCACCTCTGCCTCATTTTGAGCCAAGAAAATTCCTAAAAACAACCAGTTTAAAATCCTCCAGAATGCAGTATAATGCCAAGTATGAACTGGGCAGTGATTGTTCTTTACTACAAAATTGTCTGTCTTACCACGTTGTCCCTGCTGAGGACCTCCAGAATGTTGTTGAGCAGCTCCAGACTATTTCTCCTCTCATCATGAGGCCCGTCAGCCATACTGGCCAGTGCCCCGCTTAGCTCCCGCAGCATCATGGGTAACAACACATCACGGCACTCTGAAGAAACAAACCCACGCATGGTTAAATATGACAGGTTTAATAAGCAGACACACACACAACTACTGTTTAAACTACAGAAAGAAAACTTCCCAGTTTAAACATAAACATCAAAAATCCCAACGTCAAGATTTACTTTAATGCGATTCCTCTCTGAAAACACTTCAAAACCTGAACCCTGGACCCTTACATCAATTGATGCAGCACCTGAGGAGACAGCTGCGCCCCCGCAGCTATGAGTAATGATGCCACTGCACCCTGTAAAAAAATTCAACCCTAATCCCAGACTGCACAATGGAGTGATATCAATCAAGTGTCTATTTACAGTTCCATTCATGTCCGCTGCTCTGTCAGCCACGCAGCCAACACATCAATCACCATGGCCTAACGTTTTCTCTTTCACATATCTCTGATTAATTCTAATCTTTAGTTAATTTGGTCACACATGCAATGCATCATCAGTAATTAATCTCAAAGTAGGGCACCTAAAAGTTGACTGAACCGATCGATTAGTCTTGAGTCCTTTGCACACCAGGTCCATATTTTTCATCTAAAAGTGTTGTGCGATTAGATATAAATATGACCTCATATTGTGTCAATCAAATTTACTTCGCATCACAGTAGCAGTGTCAGCACTGCACGCGTCAGGTGTATATATACATATATATATATCTCACATATTCAGGCGGATGATGATGATGATGGTGAGCAGGAGGATGAAACAGAGGATGAAGACCGCACACAGACAGAAAGGGAGAACGACAGTGTGAAGACAGAGAGGGTTGCAGGTAGCCGTAGTGCCAAATACAAGACGCGGGCAGAGAGAAGCAACAGCCTAGGGAGGTTCCTACAGTGGAGAGAAGCAAGGGAGGGAATGAGAGAGACACAGCGAGAGATGGGCCGAGAGACAGAGGTACTGACGAAATCATCCTCACTGCTTGACGACTCCATTGCGTCTAATAAAACGCATGCAAAAAATACAGACTTGGTAAGCAAAGGCCTTCAGTCGACCAAGTTTTGATTGGTCAGTTAGTCGCAGTAAAAAAAGTCAAACTACAACTGGGAGCTGTGCCTTGTTGTTAGGGCCGGGAAGTATCAGAATTGTCGCAACGCAGACTTTTTCTCTTGTAACACAGAAGTCACCACTTTGCTACTAACTTTAGGCTCTACTAACTGATGTATTATTAGAAGTCAGAAGGTCTTTTTAGGTCTACATCCATGGCTTTGCTATTAGCCTGTTAGCTCCGTTAGCAGTCCTATTAGCGGACTCTGGCTGGACTGGGAGCTCGAACAATGAGGGAGTGTTGGTGTTTTTTTACATCACTAACACAGGAGCTTTGGACAGCCGGGAGGAAGAGGATGTCAGGACTCAGGCAAAAAACCCAGTGGAGAATGCTGCAAGGGGAGTGGCGCCAGAATGAGCACTAGAATCTGAGCCGAGCAAGCGGGCAATGGAACTGGGCTCAACAGCCTCCCAGTGAACACAGAACAAAGTGATCAAAGTGAAGACCGCTAAAGTGAGAAAACAATTTCATTAATGTTCAAATATAAATAGTTAAACCTACTACCTACTGTACATGAAGACATCAATTATATTTTTATACTACTTACACCTGGTGCTTATCTGCTCTATAAATTCTATTTGGGTATAAATGCTCATAGCTCTTCTCTGGGGGTTGCCTAAAGTAATTATGGGAATTATAGGAGGACCAAAAGTACTTCAGGGGAATGTGAAGTACAAGAAGACCCGAGTAAATCAAAGGATGCGTGTGAGACTTAACAAGGTTAAGACTGGTAGCTCGCTATCGAGATTAGGCAAAGATACGATGAAACAATGTTGGATTTTTTCCAAAGTCTACTATAAACTATCACACTGATGAATGTGTTTGTTGTCCCACAATATTCTTAATGCACCAACAAGGAAGAGTTTTAAACAGTCCTTGCTCTCAGCTGCAATCAAAATAATGTCATTTTCAAAATTTCTGTGGGTTTATTTTAATGCCAAACTAACATAAAGATAAAAATATGGCTTCTCACGAGGCTTTAAAAAATGCATGGCTAAACCTTCTATGTGCTTAGTACAATGGTTGACGTTTTCTTTAAGATGTATTTCCAAGCTTTTAACTTTATTGAGAATTTGCTGACATAAAACCAGGCATCTGAAACTACCCAGTGTTTTGTGGACAATAACATTTGACAATTTAATGATGAGATTAGGCACGCTCCGACAGATAATTCAAATCATTGATTTTTAAGGAGGCCATCCTACTAAAATTCTCCTCTGATCATGTTCAGGAGTCAGCAGAGCTATGGCCAAATTACCAAAGACGGTCACAGTCTGAGGCTACAGGAAATTGATTAAAACAGACACCCTTAAAGACAGGTCAAATTACTCAGCTCAAGGTCAGATATAAATGTGCTATGCAGGTACAAATTTGTATATACAATATAAGTCATCTGTGATGTAACTGATCCTTCTTATTTTTTCCACTTGTCTACCTTGACCTCTCCCTTTCTTGTCTTCTTCTTTCTTCATCTTTCTGCCCCCCCCCCCACTTCCACCACCCCATCCCTCTCTTGTAGCCGCAGGTAGACAGAGCCCATTAAAAGCTCATTTGTGCTGATGCTCGTTAGTTCCATTATTAACTGAGCCGAGCCTGTATACCTGCTGAGTGGACCCTCATCACAACACTCACTCCATCACACAAACATGCAGAGTGGGGGAAATGCATGAGTCACTGAATGCTCTCAATGACTCAAACAAATGGAGGAGGAGACGGAGGAGGGGCCTAAAAAAGTCAAGGGAATCCAACGGGAAAAGAAGAGGGAGTTTTAAGTGAAACATAGGGAAAGACTGGATGAGAAAGAAAAGTGGTATCTCAATCTGTTTAGTATGATATATAATGTAAAACTTCAGATAAAAATGTTGCTTTATCAAAATTATCAAATGCAAAACAGGGAGGCCTCCTGGTCTGTGACCTTTAAAAACAGAGGATGGTGTTTTAGATGCAGTCAGCTTTGTATTTGAGTAGAAAGTATCTGTTTAATCCATCAAAGCAGGAATTCATCATCTAGTGTCCTTTCAGATAGAGAAAACAATGGTTTATGTTTTATAGCATTATTGTTGTGTGTCCAAGCTCGAGAATTAATCCCTCTGCCTTCCTGGATTTACCATTGAACCTGTGGAGAACTCCATTCCCTGGAGAGATGACCCCAATGCTAGCTGCTTCTTAATTTTTATTGATCTAAGAAATAAACCCAGCTGATGTAAGTGCAACGTGTTCAGGGGAGTCAAACTAAAATAGAGAGCAAGTGGGGGAGCAGTTGAAAGGGTATCCTGTTGTGTGATACATGTGTGCTTTATGTTTCTACTGTGTCAGGAACTAGGTGTAAAAAAATAACCACAATAGCAACTCTCAAGGTCAAAAGCTACCCTGACCGCGTGTAAATGTGCAGGATGACAGAAGAATACATTTAATGAAGCTCTGTGCATAACATTACTGCCCATTGAGCAGTTTGTCACATTTAGAAAATGAACACTAATGCACACAAGTGCTTCACAGGCTAGAAGGTGGTCTAGGTACACGATTTTGTCTCGGGTTAGGTGCGATCTGTCTCACTGTCTATATTATTCCCCTCAGCTAACACACAAAATGCGGAAGAGAAAGAAACTGTGATTGAAAGAGATAGTCGAGATGGAGCGGAATATACTTGCTGTACAGAAATGCTTCAAATAAAAATTTTACTTTTCTAAAGAAAACTGTTTGCAACAATCAGGTAGCAGGCATATCAGATTTTATGTAATGTACAATAGACTGCTGCAATTTCATTGTCCACAGTGACACAGTATGCTCTACTCTGATCGACCTTTCAACAGGGTCTGCTGACGCTGTACAAATACTGCATATTTACACCAATTTGAATAGTGATGGAAAAAGAACCTCCTGCTTTTTGAATACTCTGTATAATCTGTGCACTTCTTGGAGCTTTAGTATGCAGAGAAAAACACCTTAAGTTCAGTCAGCAGCTGCTTCTCATCTTAAAATTCAGAAAACTTATAAATACTACGAGCACCCTAATAGCTTGCTCATCTTCAGCATCCTACTTTTACACATCAGTAAGGGTGCGTATTGTCTGTTTCCATTTTACTTCCCTTCAAAACACCTCTGGAGCCCCTGATTATGAGCATAAAAAATAATCAAGTACAGTCTGCCTGGGTAATGCTCCTCCAGACTCTGTGGCTTATAGTCTTCAGTTGCTGATGCGGAACAGCGCCTTTAACTTTGCAGGTTATTTCTAAGCACCTTGTCTGTTCTGGAATAACGTCAGAAATGTTAATATCTGCTGCTTCAGCATGAATGGTAGCTTCTTCTAAGACTTCTTTGAACAGCACCGTGGTCCCCCAGGCTTTCAGTTTTGAAAGACCACCAGCTACAATTGTGTGCAGCTCCCAGGTCTAGGTAATTCTTTAACAGAGCATTTGAATGATTGCTGCTTCAAAGACCACTTGCTTTGGGACGCTGCACTGAGGCTAACCGTACACACTGACCTCTGTGAAGAAATACAGTGTGTGTGCTTGTACCAACAGAAGGATATGCAAAAACCTTCACACTAATGAGTAACTTCTCTTTTTCTTTAAATAAATTATGCTTCCTCACAGTGGATCCCATCAGTGGTCCAATCAAACATGATGGATGCCTCCTGAATTTCTTCTTAGACTTATTAAAACATTTATTGCAAGAGGACACACTGGGAGCTACCTTCCAGCCATCTGAGGTCATTTTAGTGGGATTTTATGTCTTGGCTGACTCAAAATAAACCATAAGAGTACTATCATATTAGCTCAGTACTTTAACTATCTGTACTATTTGAGCTAAATGGACTTTCAAATCACTGTGAAAAGCAGAAAAGGTTGTTTGGTGACAAAATGTAGTTCTGTTAGGTCCTTAAATGCAGCTTGCACATTTAGCTTCCTCATACAATCTACATTTTCTGCCAGCATATCCTTCTCTCACTCCTCCTGTTGGCTTCCCTCTTGTGTGTTATCTAACTTTCTTAATCTGGTATATCTATTCTTGGTGCACAATGCAATCTCTCTTTTCATCATCTCAATATTTTGTCACTGCCATTTTCCATCTTCTTGTTTTCTCTCCACTGACCCCTCTACATTTCATTTCACATATTTCCTGTTGATTCTCATGCCTTGTCGCATTGTCACATTAACTTACTGTTTCAGGTCAAATTCATTTCACAAGTAACTTATAATTTGCAACCTATGAACCAATCACCAGTTTTGTGTTGTCACAAAGCTGTGCATCTCGTCTTCTCAGTGAGTATAGAACAGTACTACATGTGCTATGTGCTCTAGAAAGATGCTCTGGCTTGAGCCCTTTTCAGGCTGCATGCAAATCCGGCATCCTTCGCTAGGATTGGCAGAGTCTAACCACAGTCATGGCCCTAATCCTATAACCTTAAACCATATTTGCAGAAGTCTGTTTGGTGGAGCTTGCTGGCATCTGCTTTGTAACAAAGTAGCCTAAAGAGAGACCCTGCCTGAGAGGCTCAACTAAAGGTATGAGAAGGGGGTGGAGGAGGGGGAGATGAAAAAGTGAAGGATTTGGTAAACTGGGAAAAAGAAGACATCTGAACTGATGCAGTTGTTGGTGCTTTTCACTGACAATTGAAGAGGTTTGATATGACGTGAAAAAAATAAAACAAAACTGATATGCCATTTTGTAATGGAAAAGACACAATATGACTAAAATTTATATTTATGAATGCACCAATGGTTCCTATGCACACCTGGGTTTCTATGTTTCACTTGCCTGTGTGATTTTGTTGTATGTTATGTGTGTTTTAGCCCCTGGTGCAACACTGCAGTAAATCAATTTAGCCATGCTGTGGAAGAAAGCTTCGCCAACAGGCACAGGCTAATGGAAATCAAGGTCTTGGGGCAAACACTGAGATGCATTTTAACTTTTGTTCATCTACTTTTCACCGTGTGCATACATACACACTTGCTCACACAAAAATCCACACAGATGCTGACGCATAAACACACAACGTATTCAGAACGCACACAACAGAGATTCAAGGATTCATCTATATTCAAGTGGAAATGTATTTATTCAGCTGTAATCTCAGCCTTTGATTGCTAATACCACTGTGTGTCTGTGTGCCCAAGTAAGAATTGTCCTTTTTGTGTCTGATTTGGTGCTTCACTGCTATTTGATGTGTAAGAGCTGGAATCGCTTAGTGCCTGTGGAAGAGTGTGCTTATGTGTTTAGGCTACCAAGTTTGTGAGAGCAGAAAGCCGCCAGTGCTTGCAGGCTACCACACAGAGAGCAGCTTTGATGGCTCAGCAGACAGCTCATCCCTGCTGTTCCATTTTTTTTTCATTTGACAGCCAAACACAATAAACTATAGCACATGATAATGAGATGCAATCTCAGTTTCAAAGAGGCATGTAAATCAAAGGTGTCTTCCTCTTTCTCTCTACCCCGCTCCCTTCCCTCCCTTTGGTTGTCGTGTCTTGCTTTCGGGAAGATAGAGTGATAGAAAAGATGATAATGAGGAGGTTTGGAGGCACAATGACAAGTAAATCTTCTGAGTTGAGAGGGGGCTGGGACCGAGCCAACTCTCATCCCGGTTGGTGATGACTAAATGTCTCTCTCAGCAGGTTTTTCATCTCTCTGTGTCACTTTGGGTGTCTCCTCTCATCCACTCTCCACCCATCCCTCATTTGTCTTCCTCCCTCTTTCCTCACTTTTTTCCTTGCTCCATCTTTAAACCCCATTTGAAATTTAAAGCCCTTCATTTTCCCTTTTCGTATTTAGGTTGTACCCGCCTGTCGACACTGTCGATTTTATTTTTTTTAATCGCTGGTTCACGGAGGTGTGGTGGTAAAATATATTTGACATGTATGATTTGTAAAAGCAAGAAAGCAGTCTCACAATGTTTTAGTGGGGTAATATTTTTTTCGTAGAAATGCATAAAATTGTCTTGCCTGTGTGAATGAGTGCTCACCCAACAGCACAGGCTGATAAGTTACAGATGAGAGAGTGCACTAGTGAATGATGGTGATATAGAGTGGAAATGATGCCTGAAAGTGCATCACTGTGACTTTTGCTATGATGCTGATAAGACCTAGCACAGAACAAACACTGTCAGCAAAACCAAGGTAAACACAAACACAGTAAAGACTGCTGTCTTCAGTATAACTAATTTTACATACAGTATACTATAATATTTGCTCATTAATCCAGACAGAACTGGGCATGTTTGTCATGTGTACCACTAAAGATTTGCTGCAAAGATAACCACTAGATACTGTCGATAGCCTACTGTTTAGATAGTCCCTTGAATGTTTTATTTTGCTTGATTTTCTTTCTTTCTTTGTGTTTTAAACAGTGTGTAAATGATTTCTTTCCACCTGTATTAGTCACTGTCTATGAGTCACCCGCTAATTGCCCTCATCTCTGCCTTCCTCCTCTGCTCAGTCTTCTATATGAATATTAAATTGATTGACCAATTAGTCTCTTGGTAGCATTAGTTGCTACGGCATTTACGATCAATTTAACTGAGGCAGATCAATGGCAGATGCTTGCCCTGCGGTGAACCATCTCCCTACTTTTACTGATGGGCAGGCTTATTCCCAGTGTCCTCTAATAAGAGAGTAATACAGTCCCCTCCAAAAGTATTGTAACGGTAAGGCAAATTCCTTTGTTTTTGTTGTTCACTGAAGACATTTAGGTTTAAGATCAAAAGATGAGTATGAGACAAGAGTTCAGAATTTCAGCTTTTATTTCCTGGTATTCACATCTAGATGTGTTAAACGACTTAGGAAATATCACCGTTTGTATTAGACCACAGCATTCTTGGGTAAGCAAAAGTAATGGAACAAATAATCTTAAAGTAAATAACATTTAATATTTGGTGGCATGCCTCAAGCCTGTTGACACATCAACATCACCTGTTGCATTCCTCATTTGTAATGCTATTCCAGGCTTTTACCGCAGCTTCTTTCAGTTCTTGTTTGTTTCAGGGTGTTTCTCCCTTCAGTCCCCTCTTAAGGAGGTGAAATGCATTCAGGTCAGCTGATTGACTTGGCCAGTCTAAAACCTTTCACTTTTTCCCCCTGATGAAGTCCATTGTTTTGTTGGCAGTGTGCTTTGGGTCATTGTCCTGCCGCATGATAAACTTCCTCCAGATAAGTTTCAATTAATTTCTCCTTAAATTGGCAGACAAAATGTTTCTGTACACGTCTGAATTCATTCTGCTGCTACCATCATCAGTTACATCATCAATAAATATTAATGAGCCTGTTCCAGAAGCAGCCATGCACACCTAAGTCATGACATCACCTCCCTGCTATACAGACGAGCTTGTATGCTTCAGATCATAAGCAGTTCCTTTCTTTCTCCACACTTTGGCCTTTCCATCACTTTGCTAGAGATTAATCTTGGTCTCATCAGTCCATAAGATTGTGTTCCAGAACTTTTGCGGCTCGTCTCTGTACTTCTTTGTAAATTTCAATCTGGCCTTCAGATTCTTCCTGCTGATGACATCTTGTGGTGTGGCCTCTATATTTCTGCTCTCTGAGTCTTGTTCGAACAGTGGATTGTGATACTTTCACCCCTGCACTGTGGAGGTCGCTGGTGATGTCACTTACTGATGATTTGGGGGTTTTCTTCACAGCTCTCACGATATTTCTGTCATCAATTACTGTTGTTTTCCTTGGCCGACCTGTTCGACGTCTGTTGCTCTGTACACCAGTAGTTTCTTTCTTTTTCAGGACAGTCCAAATTGTTGTGCTTGCTATGCTCAATGTTTGTCCACTGGCTCTGGTCAATTTTCCTTCTTTTCTCAGCTTGACAATGGCTTGCTTTTCTCCCATAGACAGCTCTCTGGTCTTCATGTTGCTTTATCCTCTTTAACAGGAAATGCAGTCTTTATAGATTTTAACCAAGGATGAAAACTTAGACTAGTCATGCAGAGCTATTTAATGTTTGGACAACCAACCTAAAAGGCAACACCTGGGCAACAAGAAACATCTGTCAGTCACATGTTCCAATAGTTTTGCTCACTTGAAAAATGGGTAGGTTCAAACAAAGGTATGTCCTGAGTTGTTTAACATATCTAGATGTGAATACCACGAAATGAAAGCTGAAATTATGAACTCTTGTCTCATACTCGACTTTTGATCTTAAACCCATGTCTTCAGTGAACAACAAAAACAAAGGAATTTGCCTTACAGTTCCAATACTTTTGGAGGGGACAATATATCACAAAGCTGCTGTCTCTGGTTAAGCCTATATCTGATTTCAGTTTTTAAATGCCTGCTTTGTATTTTGTTCAGACTGGTTAATAGGCTGGCACAATGATACATATGCTCAACAAGTAAATCTTTATTCACTTATACTTTATATTAACTCCAATTTACTGAAGTATTGAAATAAGTCTAGTTCGCTTCAACTTTTATTGCTGCTGCTGTATAATGACCCAGCATCCCAATGGGGATCATTAAGCTTTTAACAGTCCAAGAATTTTTTATTTTTTTGCTGTAACCTCAAATCATAATAGAGAGAGAGGCCCCACGCAGCTATGCAGTGGAAAGCCAGATATTGACAGCACCAGGCTGTTCTGTCATTTTGCTCCTGTCTCACATCTGTAACAAATGAATTAATGGGCAAGTGGTTTAACCACTGTCCTTGTCTGCATTCAGTTTCCATCGAAATCATCCCATAAAAACAAGTATGGATCAGAATATAAATCATTTGGAGAGAGACTGTGAGACAGAGGCATTTCCCACAATGATTAAATTTCATTTAATTTTATCCACAACTTCCCAAACTGCAGACTCCGAAAGAATGACAGAAACTACCCCTCTCTCGTTAACCTTTTGGAGCCACAGTAAGCACAGCTATTTGAGGTCAGCCTGTACAACAACAGTCAGAAATCATTTATGGCAGATGGCTCCTCTGCTGTCAAACACCCGAACACATACTTCACATTCATAATTCTCTGACAGGTTTGGCAGGTGTTTTTGTGCTGGGTGTGTGTGAACGTGATCCCAATGCAGTTACAGTAAGGCGTGACATGAACTTTAATGTGATGTAACAAAAGCTAATGTAATGTAACAGCATAAAATAATATACTAGAGCAAGACACAGCATGAGGTAAGGGAAGAGAAGAGAAGATGTATGCAGTAAACAAAGATGCTGTGGTTTTTAAGGAACAGAGTGGAGCAGAACAGAGAGAAGCACTTTCGAGACAGCCTGAGGAGACACGGCAGCCATATGACTATTACTTTTTTTACGATCCACATCTCTTCTATTCTATCTCTTAATATCTCTATATAACTAAGGATATAACATATGGACAGATGGGGGCTTGCTGGACCACCAAGCAACCTGTTACACACAATGCTCACTTACACACCCTCAGCAGCAGTAAAGCTGACAGCTTTGAAATTACAGCTCAACCAGCTGCTTTGAGAAAGGCTAGGAGACAGACATAACAATAAATGCAGGTCCCTTGTGGTTCATGCAAACACTTCCTTACCCTCAGGGTAACCCTCATACATACTGTATATCACACACCATCTTTCCACTATTAAAAACACAATATTTTATTAACTGTTTTTAATAGGACAATTAGTTAAAGCTGCATAAAGTAGTAATTTTCTCTTAAAATAACAGTTTCAAAATCTTTTTAATGGTACACCGAGTCTGGTATCTGTAGCATTGGAATCCCAAACTTATTGTGAGAACAGCGTAATGCTTTGTGGCACCACTTCACAGACTCTTCAGCAAGCTAGCTGTGAGAAGAAGCTACGTTAGCAAAGTTATCTTACTGTATTTCTTTATAACACATGGAGTAAAGATGTTACATTTAGATTTATAGCTAGATCCTGCTCGGTTACATGGCACTTTCTTTGTGATCTAAAGCTCTCTTTAGAAGCCAGATGTAGAAAACCAGATTCAGTATCATTATAACTGAGACCTAAAGTGACCTGTCACTAATGCTGATTGGTAGAGAATGAGCGGACAACCGAGATCACTCAGCACTGATTAAATCCTGGCGATAAGAACTGTACAGTACATCACTTATCCATATTCATCAAGCACTGACATGCATCTGTTAAGTAATTACAGAAGGGGAGATATAGACATGGGTGTGAACAGTGTCAACAATACTTATAATGAGCTGCAGTAAAAAGCAAGCAATTTAAGTAATGACATTGCTGCTGTTTACATGGACAGATAAAAGATAAAAAATCTTTACATTAGATACACAGGCGGATTTTCTGTATTATGGGTTATTTTTACATCATTACAGTGATCGTTATAGAGATTCCTAGCTGTAACAATTCATCTTATAAGAGCATTACACCTAAACATGTGGGATTTCCTTTAATCTGTTTAATATGTGCTACAAGACAGGTGACATGACTGCCGTCTTTTCTATAGCTGTACAGATGGAGGAGGGGACATGACAGCCTGGCTGAGAAAATACAGAGGGTTAGTGGATTGAATCAGGGACTTTGACCAGCTTTGGGAAATGAGTGGGCAAACAAAATGACAGACTCATCCCGCTGTCACTCTGCTCTTGCTCTCCCTGATCTCTTGTTCTTTTTTTCCCCTTTATCAGTGTTGATCTCAATCTGTCACTGTGATTGCCCCATGGCATTATAATTTGCCTAAATTGAGCCATAATGTGCCTCATAAATTTAATTTAGTCTCAAAACCAGATTAACCCGTATGAAAGGATGCACATGTGTATCTGTGCATGTGTGCCGGCACGTGTATGTGTGTGTTTGTGTGTGTATACAGTATGTGCTTGCCAAGACTCTTAATCCCAGGAGCGTATGCTGAATAAATCAGGAGTATTTTTGAGTACAAAAAAAAATCCAATCCCTTCAAACATTGCCCATGGATGCAACTAGTCATGGGAAAGCCAAGCAGCGACAAACAACAGGCGCGCGCACACACACACAAATTCCAAACCACAGTTGGAGAAAAATGAATACATGTGACAGGACCTCATTGCACAAATAGCAACTGTTTCCTACTGAATAACTGCAACAACAACAGAAGACCACCTTACATAACAGTATGTAACGATCTTACATACATACTGTACATGGTAGTTAAGGACATATCATTTTCTGGTTGTTGATTTTTTTCAAAAACGACCCATAGTTTTTCAGAAAAAGGAGCAACATAATTTAAGCCAACTTTCATCCAGACTTTAGTCCCCACACACTCAACAGACAGCCATAGTTTGCAGTAAACAATGTCCTCTTACAATGAGCTCAGAAAATCTTCCAGTATCAGTATGTGAGGAAAAAACTGTGGCGCAAACTCAAATGTGCTGCTAATTATCCAGTAAAAGTATTTTTTTTTAAAGTAAGTAAGTAATACAAAATGGTTGTATTGCAAATGGTACCAATCAGATTTTTGTATTATTGATTTTTTGATCTGCTTATTTACATCTGAAATAAAGCAAATGAACTTGGAGAATTTTTTATATCCAACAACATTTTTATATACAAAAATAATGATCCCTAAGATTGTTCATTCTTACTCTCTGTCAAAGATGAGCCAGCAAGTGATCTTCTGTCTCACACCAACAGACACGCACACACACACCATCCCTTTCCATCATCTGTCCTCTCCTACACTGTCAGTGGCTTGACATTTTTCCCTGGAGAGTGAGCTTGGCAGGCCTGCTCACACAGCCAGTCACACAGCCAGGTAGGGTTATTAAATATGTATTGCAGTGCAGTGATAGGACACCGGGAGCCATTAGCTATTATAAATATATAATTTAGCTCTGCTGCATATTTCAGCCTCCTGCGCGAATGGCACCCTTGCATACAAGCCCTCTTATTAGCATCCCAATGCTAAAATGCATCTCAATTAGACTGAGTGTCAGCCCTCATTTGGTGAGGCAGGGATCGAGATGGAATGGACCAATGTATAAATGAACAAATAAATAAATACGCACTTCGTCTGAGGATGTGTGTGTGTGTGTGGGGGGGGGGGGTAGGTGTACATGCAGGTTTGATGATAGATTGCATGTGAGAAAGGCCTTAAAATTTGATCACTTTTGGACGGTTTAATAGCAAAACAAGGCCATTCTCTCTCTCTTTCTCCCACAAACTCACTTGTTTTTTCACTCTCCCCAAGCTATTCTGTTTTCTCTCAGCACCACCATCCACCTGTTCTCTCCTCTCTTTATCTGTCTCAAATCCCTTGGTCCTTCTTTTTCAACCAGCCTTTGTCTCTTCCTCACTCCTCTGTCATCCATCTTTTCCATCCCTTTACTCTGCTCCAACTTTACCAATCACCATGTCATCCCTCTTTCCTCTCTTCCTGGTCTCAATTCCTTTTTTCCCCTCTTCTCTTTGTTTCTCCCTCCTTTGCAAATGTACTCATCTATTTTTCTATTTTTCATCTTTTCCTCCTCTGTTCTTATCTCCTTGGTCTCTCCGCTACCTCTCCCTGACTCCTTCTCCATCCTTTTTGCATTTGATGTGTTTTCTTCTCACCATTTCAACATTAAAATTGACTCTTGGCATGAATTCAAAACACTTTCAGACTGGAGCTGAAAGTAACTTCTAAATCTTTGCTTCCAAAATGGCTGCAGGACAGTCTGATAAAAGACTGATCATTCAGAGGTCTTTGTTTGCCAAAATTGATATGTAGCATTTTAACATGATGCCCTACATTCCTTTGCTTGTCTTCTCTTTATAACACTCTCTTTTTCTACCTGTCATCCCAATTGCTCCTTCTGCTGTTTCCCTCACTTTCCTCCCTCTCCCCTTCCTTTCCTGGTGACAGAGTGTGTCTCTGAGCATGTTGACAGCCAGCCAGAGGGCCGAGGCGAAAGGCCCCTGGGGAATCAATCATCTGAACCAGGATCAATACCAAAGGCCTGTATCCTGGACTGGCTACTGACTAGGCTGGAAGCGACTAACTGATTAGTGGACCCACTGCTACACTGGGCAAAAACAACATTCAAGGCAACCATTTAGCATGCATCACTGTACAAACACTAGAACGCACAAATCAACTCACACCCAGATATGGTGTAATCAGTCATGTTAAAGCAAAAACATACAAATGTGTTTGCGGATTGTGTATGAGAATGCATTCACGCACATGGAGCAATGTCCATGATGTGACTGAATCTGCCTAGCACAGCACAGCCCAGCATCTCTCAGTCCCACTCAGACCGATTTCTGTCTCAAACCAAATTTGGTCTACCACAGTCACTCATAGTCTACTTCTACTTTTTCTGTTTGCACTGCAGAGGCCCAATTCTGGGTCCCCTTATCGAGTATGTATTGAGTACAACAATTAGCCCACTCTATCCATCACCGGGTGGTCCTCTTATCACCACTTATTACCACTTATCAGCCCACTACATGCAAATTACACATAAATAACAGGCCTGAACAGAGGTAGGGGGTGGTGCAGTGTGTGTGATCATTGATGCAACAGTGCACTTAAAGGTATGATACAAAATCACATGCCCCTGGGAATTATGCCAAATCTATTGAAAATCACTCAAAAGCAGAGGAGGCATGGTGTGAAAAGTGACACTTTAATGACAGTGAAATTGCAGCTTTCTGAAAACACTTCCTGTCTTATCTGCTTCAAACATTATGTTATTTTACTTCTTCTCCTTTGGCAGACAGCAGCTATCACCTGTGACATTAATATGGATAAAACTTATCTTTCTCTATATTCGCCACCAACACATACTGAGGCGTGAACAGTATACTCATTTTCAGCTTCATGGACATTTTCAGTCTGCATTGAGAGGGAATGTCAACACTGCAAGGACAAAACAAAACCACCTGATACTGCCAGTGAATAACAAACATCTGTTTAGCTCAATGTTATTTTAGCCTCAAGACTGTTTAATGTCAGCAAGCGTGGCTTGATGTGACCTTTACCATCTGCGGAGGAGTACATTAATAGGTGCCACTTGTGCTGATTGTAATAAGATGGTATCTGACCAGGGTCCATCGCACTGATTGTAATGTCAGTGGAGGTGAACGTAGCAGCACTGAAATTGTGTTTCACAGCATCAATATCACATAGCCATAGTGTATTTTATCCCAATGAAAACAGCCCCGGAGTTAAAAGTAACAATAAAAATTAAAATATCCATGTCTTCATTTGAATGCTAGCTGAAGCAGCAGATCATTTTAAGGTAGGTTTATCCTTTATTTTATTTACGTTATAACAAACAAATAACAAGGGTAAATATTCAAAATTCTAAAGTTTGTGATTGAAATTATGTAACATGTTCAATGTGCATGTATGTTGCAGTAAAAAACAAATGCACATAAACACCAGTATGTCCTTTCCCGATTTGGCTGATGCTTTTATGCAGAGTGCTTTACTGGATTGCCCTACAGTGAATGGAACATTACTCTTGCAGTAATAGCATCACACTTTTATCCACTGTGCTGTATCATGATAAAACCTTTAAAGAAGGACTCCCTTACTGGTTATAAAGTACAGTAGGAACAGATGTCTGCCTAATCCTGCTGCTGGGCTGAAAGTACCCACTGTAAAATAGACCTTTTAATGTGATCTCAACCTTTAAGTAAGAAGCAACTAATGCTCTATAGGATTTCACACAGAATGGGTTGGCAAGTTTGTTGATACTGTGTACATGTGTGATTGGTTCTTCACACAATCTTTGAGTCCACTATTTGTTAGCTCAATGCTGAGGCCTGTAACTAGAAAAGATTACACACCTTGTTTCCGGAACAGTTGGCTGCTGACGATTTCAGTCATGGAGGCTACCTTCTGTTTCTGGAGTTTCTCAGGGGGGATGCAGGAATAAAAGTCATGCAGCAACTGACTGCAGAGAGAAAGCGGTAGACGGTGGAATAAATAACCAGCAAGATCGTTATACAGGAAGAGCAACAGGTTTGTTTTCTTGAAAATGAGCACAATAAATATTCAAGAACAATGTTTTTACAGATTATTGTACGTGTTTAGAATTTTAACAAAAACCCTCCAAGCTCTGATTGTTCCTACCATGTAAATGATTAAAAAAAAACAAAAACACAACCATATGTTTGTAAATCAAGCTTTAAACACCTCTCCTTTAGGGTCATAAAATATGCAACCACTAAACGCAATGGTTGTACAAGAGTGCAGCATGGACATGAGCATAGCAGTGTATGCTGCATGAAAACAAATGAGCCAAAGCCTAAACACACTTTAATGAAGACACAGGTTTGAGTCATCTTCCGCATCAAATTCAATTTTAGAGTAATTAAACCAGGCTTGTTGCAAGCCCTGACGCCACTTAGAAAGATTGAATGCTCAGTACATGGCAAACCCTCTGTCTCCATTTTTCTTTTGTCTGTTTCTCACTTTGTCTCTGTCTCCCTTAATTATGCCACAGGTTGCAGAAGCACTTTCGGTAATGGTATAAAAGAATTAAATGCACGACCTCTGCTCCCAAACACAACAAAAAGGTTTGTATGACTTTTGATGTGCATAAGCTGGCACAAGGACACACTGGGGCACAGAGGCTCAGTGCAGACTTATCAGGCCCACTAATCATCTGAGCTGAATTTAATTAAAACCCAAAATGTCAGCCTATTCCCACATGGACATGCAGAGCAAGAAAACACATGCATAGCTGACAGTGTATGTGCTTGTACCACTCCTTGGATCACACTACAGGTGAGTTTACAAGGTGTCGGAATGTGACTATACAGAAGATGAGACAAAGCTTTGATGTCCACCTCATGCACAGTGATTGTAATTCACACAGCTTGCTTTTGGAAACTCTGCCTGGGGCTATACTGATCAGGAATGCAATGGGGACCTTACTTTCAAGTTCAGATGGCTCGGGTTCGTGCATGTGGTTGTAAATAAGTGCAGAAGACAGATAATAAGGGTGAATGGATGTGTGCGGAAGAGAGGGAAAGAGAAAAGGTTTGACAGAAAGTGAGAATATGTGTACTGATTTTGAACACTCTGCCGGCCCTCATCGCCTTTCTCCCCGAGTGTGTTTGCTTGTGTGTGGCTGGTGTAAAAGGTAGCACCTTTGTGATGGTGTGTTGACGTCGAGCCACTCGAGGGACTGAAGTGGCAGATGAGAATTGTCCACAAACACACACGTGCACGCACAGGTCACAGAAAGGTGACAGGAGAAATCATAGGGGTGAATGTGGAAAGTTTGAAACTGAATGTGGAAAGTTTGAAACTGAATGTGGAAAGTTAAGAAAAGATCAAATAACAACTTCTTTCGGGAAAGTAATAAGATCATTCCAAGAAAATGGATCCGTGTTCGGTTGTGGAATTGTTAGAGGACAAATAAAGTACCAGAAATGTCTAGTTTGAAACAAATGTCGCAACTGGTGAAGTATGAACACTGAGGTCATTTCCTGAGCTAAACACTGTATTGTAAGTTTGATTCAGGGTCAAAGGGGGGTTAAACAAGTCATTCCAAGACGTTTTGCTCGTCAGGAGGCTGAGAATAAGAGGAGAGGCTCAAAAGGGTTTTGTTTGATGGTTTCACTGAAATTGTCAATTCACTCAGGGGCACATGGAGTGCGTTTGAGTGTGTCCTCGTGTATATGTCAGTTTGATGAGATTTTTTTTTATCACCTGATAAAGAAGCTAGGACTTGACCAGGATGGAATATGTGGGGGACAGAAGGATGGGGGTCACTGAACAAAGCCAGAAGGAAAAGTTGAGCTGTTCTGAAAGCTCCCATAAATCCTCACTGTCAGTGTCCCTGAATGAGACCAAAGATAAGGTGCTAGTGTGTGTGTCCGTGTGTTTGTGTATGTGTGTCTTTGAAGGTAAGCTTACCTGAGGAGTTTGGCATCAAACACTTTCTCAACATCATGCAGGACTGTTGGCAGGTACTTCAGAGCAGCAACCTGATGACACACACACACACACACACACACACACACACACACACCATAAGTAAACACCGTTGAATTACTGACTTGAAATCCTGTGGAAGCTGTTGGTGAATAGAAGGTGACTTTGCCATCAAACAGTGTCTCATCACAAGTGTGAGAAAAGATCTGCTTTATTTTTCACAGGGCCACTTATCTGTCTGCCTAACTTTTTGTGACTAAATCTTATTGTAGGTCTGCCTTGGTGTAGGTAGTGGGAATGAGAGGAAAAGAGAACATTGAGGTAGTCAGAATCAGATTGAAAGATTATTTTACAGAGAAGTTGGAACACTAGGAATAACAGGAAGATAAGAGAGTCAGACAGAAGAAGAAGAAGCAGAAAGGGCAGAAATGGGGTGAAGACAAGAAGAATGTAAAGAGGAGTACTAGGTGGTGAAGTATGGGTGCAAGGTGAGCACGCATGATTACCCTGAGCAGCAGAGTGGTGGTGTAGTCTGTTCTCATCAGGCTGTTGATGGACTCAAAAAGCCTCCTCAGCGACTCCTCAAACTCCGCCTGCTCCTTCCCCTCGTACAGCCTAGGAGGGCAGGAGTAAATTAATGGAAATGCAACAGGATAAGCAGAAAAGGGCAGAAAGGGAGACAGCATGAGACCAACATCAGAAAAAAATGACATGACATGATGAAGGAGGCAACACAGAAAAATGAGAGAAAACAACGGGGTGTGTGGAGGATATGGGGGGAGTTGAATAAGAGACAAAGGGTGAAGGATGGCTCACTAGTAACTCAAGTTGGATGTAAATACAGACAGAAAGAGCCTTATTTTATATATTTTTTTCTGGGCAACAGAAATATTGAATTATTCCTGACTGTTACACTAGTTATATTTACATATTATGGTTACATTTTAGTTTATTAACTAAAATGTAACCATAATAAAAATGTAGATTGACATAAATTAATGGACAGTTAATTCAAAGGTCAAAGGTCAAAGTTTATTTATATAGCACATTTACCCAGTCACTACTGACCCAAAGTGCTGTACGGATACAGTGAACAGCATAAGATAAAAAGCATTATAAATAGCCAAGTAAAACCCTTCTAAAACAGAATATGCCAAAAACAATAAGGGGTTAATATATACTGTGCTTGCTTCCATCCTTTGTAATATAAATATCTGTCAGCTCCATCACTTGAACCAGGTGTTGAGTTCATGATTCTAGTCAGTCTCCATACATAACCCAAGGGATCATCATGCAGTAAAGCACATACTTCAGGAAGCCACACCTCTAGTAAGCAGGTCAGGTGTAGTAGCAGCATTTAAGCCAAGCCTCACATCCATGCATTAAAAAAAACAACAAAACAACAACCTTGTATTGACTCATCCCTGTTATGCTTAAACTATTTTGTTATACATTGTTTTCTAAGAAGATTTAGTAGGATAAGACATGATAATGAAATATGATAAATTGGTTTATATAAGTAGTCACATCTGTCCTTGGCAATCATGTTCATTGCGACTCTATAACAAGCCTGTGTGTATAACTAGGCTTTTTTATCCTCTAGACAGATTTGATTTTCAGGCTTTTAAACATTCTATTATTTCTCCACTCCACTGGGATGTAAACTATTCTGCAGTTGTTGTTTTGTATCACAGTTTAAATTGATTCCAAGTTGGACATTATAATGTTCTTGAAGTTATCTTCATCGAGCCCAGACTGGCTTCCTCTGCTCTAAATCAGATTAAAGTAGTGAAATTACACCTAAATTCTTGTGTTTTTATGGAAATGGGGCATTAACTGAATTGGCTGCAGTTCCCCACATCTTTCAATAATATGGTTCAATGCAATATTATAGTGATGCAGCAAACCAATGCAGTATTACGTTGGCAAGGTAAAACTAAACATAGATAAGCACTAGCTGCTGTGATTACAGCATTCCTGACTTTTTATAAAGAACTGGGTTGTCTTTGTTGCTGCTATTCACATCACATGCAAAACACCCACACATTCCTCTATCATCCCTACTTCCTGCACCCCTAGCAAACTTTTCTCTCAACCATCTCTCCGCCCCTTTCCTTCCCCCGTCTCCTCACTATCTCTGTGTGATTCAGTGGAGCTGTGCAGTTCTTAATTACAATAGAAGTTATGAGTGCTGGAGGGAAGGATTAGCATGTGGCACACAGCGAATTTAGCATGTGGGGGGATGGATTAAGCGGTTACACACAGAGGTATTATCACTGGGCTCTTTGCAGAGTACAGTTCTGATTACAGACGCATTGTCCTGCTTAATCCGGGCCTGTGTGTCCATGAATGTGTGTGTGAAATTTTTAGATCCCAGTGGGGACTTCAACCTAAATGCACACTAACCGATAGGGACTCGTGTCACCATGGGGATAAAAACTGTGGTCGTAGAGACTCCTTTTTGAGAGTTAAGACATGGTTATAGGGTTCAGGCTACAATTAGGTCAAGGTTGGGGTAGGGGTTAAGGTTAGGCATGTAGTTTTGACGGTTAAGGTCGGGCTAGGGGGCTAGGAAATGCATTATGTCAATGAGATGTCCCCACGGGAATGGAGGAACAAACGTGTGCGTGCGTGCGTGCGTGCGTGCGTGCGTGCGTGTGTGCGTGTGATGGGAGAGATGATGTGTCAGGGTCAGTGTTGATGTGATAACACCAGGTTGTATACACATATTTGTACATGTATGTGTAAAAATAACCACAGGCTACAACTTATCTACACACGCACATAAAAGGCTACACTACACATAAAACACATGAACTAAACAATACAAACATCATAGCAGCTCAGCGAATTAATACCAGAGACAGATGGAGAGGAGAGAGAGAGGGATAAAGGGGGAATCAAATCAAAGGGGGAGGGAAGGAGGGAATGTACAGAAGGAGGATGGCTCAGCTGCATGTAGTTGCGGATGAGGAGGAAGAAAATGATAAAGGAGAACAACAAAGCAACACTAAACAATTCCACTATGAATTATGAAATCCCTGTCTAAGCAAATCAGTCACAAATGTCACCTTGTTATGATATATAATTGCAGTTCCTCCTGGTGCAATCAGTAAAAATGTTGCAAATGCTGCAATTAAGTAGTGAGATGCAGGATTTCCTCAGGTTTGGCCAAATTTAACATGCTGATATCTTGGAGGACACATGGGCGAGCGAACATTTGCTGCACTGACCAGCGATGCTGCGATGCATTGAAAAAGTATAATAAAAATGACATTGTTCCTCCAAGACTGATATGTGAAACTTTTAAAAATGCAAGAATGGTCAAATAAGTCACATAATTTCCTTCAGTATTGTTAAATCCTATATTAGTTGAAGAGTTTATTCATGCAGACAATTAAACAAACACACTAGTATAATTGTAAAAAGCTGGAATTAATCAAAATGTCGTTTGGTCTGTACAGCTTGGGATTTCTGTATGTGATGAATGGGGAGTAGAGAGTAGATGGACAGAGTAAATCAACTATACATCACTGTAAGCGTAGCATTTCTCATTACATTAAGATATGCTTTTATTACCAGATATTATGTCTTCCTTTCATGACTAATGATCTCAAAATAATGAGAGATGTCATTACATAAATAAGACAACCCCCAGATATTGTGATTACTAGAAAATATTACATAATCATAATATAAGATGTCATAGGAACAGAAAGGATCTCATAATAATAAGATCCTTATCGCATGATGAGCAAGTATTTTCATATGAGAAAACATACTTATTTTTATGTGCTTCCATGGGAAAACAATTAAAAGAAGAGGAATGAAGGAAAGCGAGACGGTGAGATTTAGAGATAAGGAGAGGGATGGAAAGAAAGAGGACGAGGGGAGATAACACAACTGAGAAATAGAAAATAGCAGGTGTTCGGGGGAAGGAAAAAGAAAGAGATACAACTGATGAACTATACTATAGGGAAGTAATGTAGGCTATAGAGCGTGAAGGACAGAAAGAACGTGAAGGAAAGAGCAAAAACAGGTACAGCACGCCTTACATATTTTCAAAGAAAGAATCACACGCTCCTAATAGACTTTGCATGAACACGAAGCCGGTTTGACAAGCTAATAAATCTTCAATGCCACCTATTTAACTATTAATGACTGCTATTCTTGATGGTGATGATGATGGAGCCGTACAGATGCACCTACTTAGTGACTACCTTGGATACCTGATTCTCTGTTGGCATGACAAGGCCTTATAGGAGAAGTAATCTGATGGGAAAACTTCAGCTGCAGAGTTGAAGTTGTCAGCTGCAGGTAGTTAGATGGCGACAGAAAGAGCAGGAAAGAAAGAAATAGAGAAGGAGAATGACGTTCATTGGTTCAGAGATACCCAAGGGCGGCTGGCAAGTGGAGCTCAGTCCATCTGGGAGCAGTGGAGCAATAATGTGATGCACGCACTCAAACAAAGACATACACTGTTATAAGTTTAGTTTTGGGTTATGTTTGTATTGTATTTTTCCCTGTGTGTTTCTGGTTTTGCCATTGTTTCACGTGTCTATCTATTTGCCTCTGTTTCTCTTGTTCCTTGTCCCTAGTTATTTATGTCTTGTCTCTTATCTTGGGTCTTAGTCCTGTATTTTAGTTCTTTGCCTCAGTTCTTAGTCCAGTGCCATTATTTCCTTAGTCCTGTGCTTTCGTGTTTTCCTGATCTGTGTACTTTTATCATAATGGTCTGTGTCTTAGTCCTTAGTCTTATATCTCCATGTTTTATTGTAGTCTTGTCTCCTGTTTGGTCCCGTCTCTGTCCGTGCCCTGATTTTGCTGTCTTTCCGTGTTTTGTGTTTTACTTTGGTAGATCTGTCCTTGTGTGTTCCTGTGAACTTTACTTCCTGTTTTATTTTGGTAATCTTCTGTACTTGGTGTCCTTGTCTAGCTTTGTTCCTGTGGTTGATTACCTGATGTATTTCAGCTGCGCTTCCCTCCCTGCTTGTTTACCAGTGTATATATTGTCCTCAATTGTCTTCAGTCTTTGTCACGTCCTTGCATCTATGTTGAATGTTTGTTGAGTGATTACCTTTGTTTGGACTTTTGCTCTGAGCTCTGTGTAGCCTGTGCAGTTAAGTTTTGTTTAAATAAATATTTTCTGTTGAACTGAATCCTCCTGTTAGTGTCTGCGTTTGGGTCCACACCCTAGCTCCTGCCACTGCACTCAATTACCCATGACATACACTAAGAAGTACGCTTAAATGTATGGGTGTGGGCTTGTGCATGCCTACACATCCACATAAACACACACACTCACCAACCCACTTGGAAAACCACACAAATGCAACCACACAACTCCCAGCACACTCTATGAATAAATAAATAAATGCACACACCACATGGATAAACAAACACACCAATTTCAACAAACAAAGCCTATGATGCCCTCTAGAAGATTAAAAAGAGACCTTCATTGACCAGTGGACATCGAATGACAAACACATACCAGCGCACGCACACACACACAGACAGACATCCCCTCCCAACTCTGTTACACAACCACATTTGCATTTATTGTGGACAATATTGCGATTTGTAATTGCGATTCAATTATAATGGAAGAAATGGCACTATGAATCTACTTGCTTGATTATCAAGATAAATGTACAAAATACTGATATGCTGACATGTGTATTTCTCAACTTGAACAAAGTTCAACGATAAACAATATTTATAACAATAACTAGTAAAACAGAACAAGGGAAGCGTGTTGCTCTATGGAGGAGGCGGCTAGAAGGAGCACATATTGGCACACTGGCATTGTGACCTGGGCTATATCTACATCTATCTACCGTAGTTTGTTGTCTTAAAGGTTATTGGCACACTGCTCATGAATAATTTTTTTGATTGCACGTAGGCCTATTTGTTTTAGTGGAAGTGTTTTTGTTTTATGTGAGAGCCCAATGTGGGAGTAAATAATGAGCAGACTGCAACGCACAGAGACGAGTGTCACACACACACACACACACTTTCTGTTTTATTAAATCGCACCCATTTTGCAGATATGTAATCACACATGACGACATTGCGATTAGACTAATTGCGCAGCCCCAAACATTTCACACGTAAACCTTGCATTCTTTTGTGAACAAGCACTCCATTACGCGCGTGATTGTGTCTTGTACACCTGCACATCTACAAACACATACTGTTGGGATCACAAGAAACTCACAGAAGAAGCGGTTTATTTGTGATCATAACTGAACTTTTTTCATATGAGTTTCCTAGGAACCCTCCAGAAAGTCACACTGATGTGTGAACTCTGCCCATGGACGCAGCTGGCAGCTCCAATTGGTCAGTGTCTTGTGACCTCTGACCTATGATGTCACCTCATTGACAAAAAACGCTGCTCTTCTTCTGGATGGACACCGGCCTGACCAGGTGGCTGCAGCGGTCTGCCAGCATGGCCTGCTTAGAACAGAACT
Source organism: Micropterus dolomieu (assembly GCF_021292245.1). Lineage (NCBI taxonomy): Eukaryota > Metazoa > Chordata > Actinopteri > Centrarchiformes > Centrarchidae > Micropterus > Micropterus dolomieu. The sequence continues at coordinate 17,078,713 of NC_060168.1, forward strand.
ATCAGATCTTACAGCCACGACACAAAGTCAAGCGTCCCTGCAACCAACTCAGTTAGCTAGCGGCTAACTTTGAGGAGAACATACGGAGTGGCCACACCCACTCCTCTCTAACACGACACAGCAACGACTGCCAAGAAACCTGCTTCTTGTTAAGGGGAGATTATTACATGACCATAGTTCTCACACATCACATAAACATACTTCTGATTCGGCTTAACAAAACCACACACATGCAGCAGGAAAGTTAAAGTTCCCGCTGCACATGCTTTCTTAGTACGACAACGTGAGTTAATGCTCATGCATGTGAGACACACAGGCAGCAGAACAAAGGTGCACACATACAACAACACCCATTGTCCTTATCACACACACACACACACACACACACATCTCTTTGTCGTCATTTAGGTTTAGTTGAGTGCATTTAGTTTGATCTTGTGTGCTTTGCTTTGTTTATCTTGTTAAATAAATACTTGTGTATATACTTGCTGGTTTCTTTTAATATTGCATAAGAATGAATATAGTGGCAACCTACAAAGAATTCCAAATCCTTAATTAATTTAATTATTAACCAGAAAAGTATATTTCATGAGACTGAATAAGGTAATTGGCTTTCAATTTTCTTGTTTAAGAGTGGTGCCCTGAGGAGAATTTAACTTCTGTAATTGTATTATTAACTATTAAATAATAATAATTACATTATTTTATATAAATATTGATGCAATTTAAACCTTAATCCCCAACAGTACTCAAGTTACCCATAGGTAAGACACATGGATCATGTTTCTTGTCTGTCAGCATCAACTTTTGCGCAGCACTTATCTTATGGTGCGGCTCACAGCTCAGCACAGTGGGTGTCATAAGTCTCTCCTGAAGGACTTTGTCTGTCTGGTGTTTTCATTGGCTGCCCATTCAGCAGCCCTGCCCTGTCATTAGCTCTCATTCGCACGCCGCACTTCATCATTAATACTTATTAGCACAGCTGTTTCTAACAGAGCTGTCAAAAACAATTACCCGAGCAATGCTACTGGTCCAAAAAGAAATTAGTTATTATCATAATGATCACTCCACAAAAAGTTGCACAAACACTCACTGGGAGTAGAGCATGCGCGAGCGGACGATGAACTTGAAGATGTACTCGAGGGCTTTGAGGGTACGAAGGATTGGCTCACATTGTTCCCCTCGGCTGGACACATCCAGATACCTCTTCAACACCGACATCAGCTTTCTGGGAGAGAATGATGAGAAAGAAGGAGAAAAAGGAAGAAAGAAATCAAAATCATCAGAATTGTCATTCCTATTCTGATGTTCCACAGGTTGGAAAGTTAATCACCAAACTCCATTTTTCACTTCCATAGAGCAGAAACACGGAGTGCAACAGAGTGAAAGAACGAGAGGGGAAGACTGGCACAGAGGTGGAGGAGGAAAAATGGGAAAACAGTATTTCACACCTCAACAGATGTACCTTTCACACAGCTCACAGACATTTTTATTTGCGCCCCGATGCACTATGAAAAAATCATTTTCCAACACATGCACATCCCACAGGCGTATTTAGACACACACATAAATATTCTGGTGTGTCTAAGCAGTTGGAGTGAGGTGTGGGTGGCACAGAGTTCAGTCTAAGTTTATGACCTGCTAGCATTTCTCTGCCCAATCTCCCTCTGCATTATCTGTGGCATGCAATACTAACATATTTATAATAACACATTAAACAATATTATAGCCCTAAAGAGGCTTAAGACTTTTGGCTTTGTGATGGATCTGTTTCCATGAAATGGCAACAGGGGGTCACCTACTAACTGGTTTAAAACTACCCAATCCTCTTAAACAATAAAAGTCCCTTAAAAATTAAATTAACTCTAATCTGGCCTCACTGGCATCAGAGTGGCCTTGAAAATATTACCAACATTATTGCCATTCAGTCTTCCCTGGTTTTGTTTTGGTGTATAGCTTAAAGGCAAGCACAGGAGGATTTATTCTTTTTTTTTAAAGAGCAAGAGATAGGGAGTTTAAAATGTAGTGAGAGGGAGTTAGAGAGTTTTACATAACAGCCTCTGAGCTGACAAGCGTTAAGCTGCAGTGACCCTCTTAAAGAGGGTGAACACCAACACACTGGCAGGGGAGGGATGGAGTGATGATGGAAAGACAGATGAATAGATGGAGTGAGGAACAGACAGGAAGAAAGTAAAGCAGTTACAAGAAGATGGAGCAGTTGTGGTTAGCAAGAAAATATTTTGGGGGGGAGGGGGGCAGCAGGAGGAGTCAGACATGTTTTTCATTTCCTAACTGAAGCTTTGGCACTGCAAACAAATGCTTTCTCTAGTACCCACTGAATTAAGTGAAGTGAATTATCGGAGAGATTAAGAAGCAGACAGAAGTGTTCAGGGAGCACGCATGAGTGCTTCAGCTGCTACTCCACAGAGAGGCAGGGTTAAAACTCTGGCTATCTGAGTGTACAGTAAAATAACATACTCTAATCTTGTTCAGTCAAGTGCTCCAAAGGCTAACACACACACTGACCTCCAGTGGCAGCTAGATACAGTGCAGTATTTTGTCACTTAACATTAGATATTCAGGTCGCATTTAAATTACCACAATAGGTTTACCTTTGGTAGGGCATGGCATACCTGACAGGATTATGTTGATTGCGACTGGGACAACCCATATTAATGCTACATATACATTTCTGGTACTGGACTTTAAGCTGTCAAACTTTCTAGGAACCACAGAACAGTCTGTTTTTTTGGTTGGATGACAAAGCATTACTGAGATTATCTGATGGGATTTAAAAGATTTATAATTCCCAAGAGGTGGGAGAATTGCCTCATGAAAATTTGCAATGCAAAAAAGAACACTGTCCCCGCGACCCTGTACGCAGGATAAGCGGTTGACGATGGATGGATGGATGGACAAGACCTCTGTTGCAAAACTTGATGATACTATTGTTTTCACACAAAAGAAGTATGGCATGTTTGTTGACATGAAGTCTAACACTGTCCTTATATGTCCCTAAAGTCAAACCTAAAGTAAACTTAAATAGCCAGTCGCGCTCAGTAAGTTTAATTGATAATAAAGTCTTCCGTGCCAGATTCGCAAAGAGAATCTCTTTGCTTCCTCACGATCTTACTCTTCTTAAGTGCTTTTTGAAGACCTTATGAAGAGCAAAAGGACTTTTTTCAATTATTTACGTGATTCCTATTATATTTTACACATTACATGTTGCTTGCCAACTATGTTTATATTTCTGGTTGCTTATTTCTATTATGTGTAAAATGTCAATTTTAATGTACATATCTTTTGCAGATTCACATTAAGTGCTCTGATGACAATGGTATGATCATTGTCATCAGAGCACAGATTTATTAAAATCTGATGCGAGACATACATGGTGATTAGGTCAGTGCCTCGTGTCATTCAGGAAACTCATACAAAACAAAATGAAATAAAAGAAAGCGTGCTGTGATCAAGAAAGTAACCTACTTGTAGGCCAGTGTGGCGCTGAAATGCTGCTTGATGTAGGCCTCCAACACTGTGTTGAAGTGCTGGAACTTTCTGTCAGCGATCAGACCTATGATGTATATCTGGCAGACAGAAGAGAGACAAAGTGGCTTACATGTTTACATAGCAGTAGGCATGTACAAGCCAGATGAGAAGTTATGTACAATCATCTGATGGACATGTTTATTTGGAAAAAGATGGACAGGTAAACACAAAGATGTCAGGCTCGATACACACAGAGACAGCTTGTCAAGAAGTCAGCTGCATCTGTTGGCACACACACAAGGATTTGCCGGGTACACACACACACACACACACACACACACACACACAATATACTCACCAAGGCGTCAAACACAAGGATGTCGTAGTCGTCGGTCTGGGAGTGTTCCATCATAATGTTGAACAAGGCATCCAGAGTGTCCTGCAGAAACTACACACACACATACATACAGACAAATGAGATGTCTGGTGAGAGCGCACTCACGCCAGTCGACACACTTATACAAAAACACACACACACCACTGACCTTGACCACCTCCTCGCCATCAATGATTTTGAGTTTCTCCAGGTTTTCTTTGAGGAGTTCAGGTCGAGTCCTCCACTTGAGCAGCCCCAGTAAGCCCACTGGAGAGGAGAGACACACACAACATTTTCTGTTCAGCCGTCTTTACTTAACAAACATATGCTGTCTTGTTTAATAGTGGATGCTAATAAAAGCTATTCCCAGTTGACAATGTAATTTTCTAAATTATAATTTTTCACTTTCTCTCCATGAACATTTGACAAAGCTTGTCTCATTCTGTGTTGTTCAGAATACATACAAACTGTTGAACAGAATTCACCTGTCATTGGTTTTTTAATATAATGCCAAAGATAAGAAGTTGATTAGTTGTAACACTGAATTAAAATTAGAGCTGAAAGAATGTCAATTTAACGATTACTCGACAAGAGGAATAAATTGCCACTTTTGATAATCAGCGGTTTGCTGCTTTTCTCCGTTTCATGTCATTGTAAATTTGATGCTTTGGGGCTTTTGGATATACAATATATCCTGCATATACAGTGGGTACGGAAAGTATTCAGACCCCTTTAAATTTTTCACTCTTTGTTTCATTGCAGCCATTTTCCAAAAATCAAAAAAGTTCATTTTATTTCTCAGTAATGTACACTCAGCACCCCATCTTGACAGAAAAAAACAGAAATGTAGAAATTTTTGCAAATTTATTAAAAAAGAAAAACTGAAATATCACATGGTCATAAGTATTCAGACCCTTTGCCGTGACACTCATATTTAACTCAGGTGCTGTCTATTTCTTCTGATCATCCTTGAGATGGTTCTACACCTTCATTTGAGTCCAGCTGTGTTTGATT
>NC_060168.1:17083691-17166491 GCF_021292245.1 Micropterus dolomieu
ACACCGCTAAAATAACGAAGGAGTGGCTTCACAACAACTCCGTGGCTGTTCTTGAATGGCCCAGCCAGAGCCCTGACTTAAACCCAATTGAGCATCTCTGGAGAGACCTGAAAATGGCTGTCCACCAACGTTTACCATCCAACCTGACAGAACTGGAGAGGATCTGCAAGGAGGAATGGCAGAGGATACCCAAATCCAGATGTGAAAAACTTGTTGCATCTTTCCCAAAACGACTCATGGCTGTATTAGATCAAAAGGGCGCTTCTACTAAATACTGAGCAAAGGGTCTGAATACTTATGACCATGTGATATTTCAGTTTTTCTTTTTTAATAAATTTGCTAACATTTCTACATTTCTGTTTTTTTCTGTCAAGATGGGGTGCTGAGTGTACATTACTGAGAAATAAAATGAACTTTTTTGATTTTTGGAAAATGGCTCCAATGAAACAAAGAGTGAAAAATTTAAAGGGGTCTGAATACTTTCCGTACCCACTGTACTTGGAATACAGTTCTTTAAAGATGTCACTTGGACTGAAATTGTGTATTTTTTGTCATTTTGCATACTAAACAACTGGTCCATTCATGCAGGAAATGCATTCCAAATAATCTATGGATTAATAAATAATGAAAATAACTGTTTGCTGCAGCCCTAATCAAAATTTTCAATTCAATCCTGTCTTCCAACTTTATCTCTGACTCAACTACGAAGTAGAACAGTCCCTATTCCTCAGCTTAGTAAGACTCGGCATAACATTTAAATCCACAGTTCCTGTCATTAACTCGGCATAACATTTAAATCCACAGTTCCTGTCATTAATTTTGCTACAGTTTGACACAGGGCAGATTTCCATGTCTCTGTAGGGTCGCCCGCTTGAAGCTCACTGCTTTCCCTGTCCAATAATTTCTAACTCGCCAAGCCAAGCCGCACATCTGGTGGGTGGCCCCAAACAACACTGTGTGCATGCATGCCTCAGAGCCTTTGTGCGTGCATGCGTGTGTGTGTGTGTGTGTGTGTGTGTGTGGTACAGGTGATTAATACTGCAGGATAATGTTCATTATAGTGATGGACTGGCTTCCTCAGTAACAGCTGTTGCACTGCACCTGTGTCTGATGCACCTTAATGTCTGGAGTGTACGTGCGTGTATACATTTGTAGATGTGGCTGTGTACTTCAGTGTGTGTGTGTGTGTGTGTGTGTGTGTGTGTGCGCGCGCTTGCGTGGCTGTGTGCCAGAGTGTGTAGGACAAAATTACGACATTTCCCACTAATAAAACCTATGTAAACACACAGTTCCCCCATCCTTTCCTTGCTATCCTATGACCATACCACTTACGCACACATTTGTAGTTCTGGCACCATCAACCTAATTAACATACTGTTGACTCAAAATTTTTTGGCTGGACGTCTCTTTTACCCTAACCCCAACCTTACCTCACCCTTCAGCTATTGTCATCCTTACTCAACTTTTAGCCCTAAACCTAAAAATAGCATTTGGCCTAATGTAGTTAATGTAGAAATCTGAATTCCCCAAACATTTAGCCCAATACTAGACAGTATGCACACTGGCCCTGTAGTGTTTTCACACTTAGATTTGTCCTCTACTAATTTCACACCCAACCGATGATTCATCGTCTTGGCCTGGCCTTATTGCTCTGTTGAAAGATGTTAATTAACGTCTATTTTTTTTGACGTGTCAGGTTTAATTTCAAACACCCTCAATTTATGCCCTAACCTTTCTTCAGCTTGTGTGTGTGTGTGTGTGTGTGTGTGGAGTGGGTGGGGTGGGGGGTTCTTAATGAAAATGTTTCAGCCTGTCGCTTAATGTCAACACAAAGGGACTATATAATTATTACCCCCCAACACACATGCACACACATACATACATACACAATAACAGACATACACCTACCATTCTGTGTGAGTTTGGTGGAGCAGACCAGAGTGGAGATGCAGAAGCTGTCTCTAGAGCTGACTGACAGGCCTCCTCCACTCCCGGAGACGTTGCTGGAGCTGCGGCTCAGCGCTGACCCCTTGTGATTGTCGCTATGGATGTTGCGGGTTGACGCCAACGACAAGTAGCAGTTCACATCTTCCATGCGCTTGCTGTCACCCTGATGGGACAATGTGAGGATTCATTTTTAACCCATTAATGTTGATACAGCGGTAATGCAACGATTTGGTTAATGGTGGCACAGATGGTGGGTGTAGCGGCAGCACTGGGGCAAGAATTTAATTTCCTGTATTTAGTCAAAATGTCTTGATGCAAATCACGGAGTAGAAGACAGAGAGACGCTAGGGGTTTGCAACATTTACAGTGATTTATCAGGCCGTTCCTGAAGGAAAAAATGACAAACAATGATGAACAATGAACAAAGTCGCCAGTTCTACAGACGTAATCCTCTGTGATCACTACACCTTATTTAGCTCTGCCCAACTCATCTTCACTTTGAAAACTCATAACTTTGGAAACAGTGAGGCCAGGACAGGTTAGAAAAATAAAAAAAGAGCACCAACAAAAACTAGACCAACCATTTTTCTTGTTAGTTACAAAGTGCAGAAAAGTGAACACATAGGAAAGAAGGGAAAAAGATATGTGACTAAAAGGGATGAGATCTCTTCTCTTGGCATACTGATCTTTTATTTTCTGAATCAGTTTTATGTGATCACACTTTACCTGCTGTACATTCCTCTATATATAAATGTACCGTCTTCAGGTCATAGATTCATTCAGGCTTCAACCCTCAACTCTGCCCTCTATAAAGCCAAACCAGTAAGTAATAATGAGCGAGTGGGTGGAAAAGCATGAAGTAAGAGATTGAAGCCATGAGCGGCACAGAGATCAAGGGGAATGTAGGAATAATGAGAGATAATCGAGAAAGAGGGCATAGAGGGACCATCCATTTGGTCTTTGAGTGAACTGTGAGTAATTAATCTTCATTGCGTTTGGCATTTAATCAATAAGGGGATTCAATCTTAGCTCTGGCTCATTTGGCAGGAAATCTCTTTGGCTTCAGTCAACCTGTCTGGGAGGCCATAATCTCCCATCTAGACTCACTATATGTTTAAGTGTGCTTTAATGACAGTTGCAAGTGAATTCTTCTTCTGCTACTGTATAAACTTTTTTTCAAACTGTCTATCTACCTTTTTTTACCATGCTTTAAGCAAATAACCCAGTAAGCTACAGAGATTTGTGAAGTCTACCATTTCTTTCTGACCATTATATACATGCAGATGAAAAATCTCCAGAATCACGTGGGGAATGGAATGAAATATAAACTTTACCATTCATTCATGTCTGAAAATAAACAATGAATCCAAAGAATCCTGTTTACTGGTTGTGTTATTAACCACCTGTTGACCAAAACTGGTTGGTCCAACAAAGGAAATGAGCTGTGACCTTTCTGGTCATAAAAAGCTCAGTGTGTCATTCAAGTCTGAAAGCTGTTTCGAGTTGATCTGCATTTCTGTTGCATAATGGTATTACCCTGCAATTTGGGGGTCAAGGAAGATGGGATTTGGGTGACAATAAATACATTGCACATCCACTTTTAAATGAATCAGGTTTTCAGTGAAAAGAAATTTGTCTAATTTAGACTTTATATGATTTGTTTTTCTTTGAAGAAGACACTGAACCCGTTCATGAGTTTGGCTATTTTTGTTCTGTATGTAAGTTATGTATTTGGTTCTGACCTTGAAGACTACAAGGTCATGCAGCCCATCTTGTAGAACTGTTCCATCCTCCTTCATCAGACGCACAAAGGCCATGGCAAAGTTCTTCTCGCTCTTGTCCTTGGCTGGAGACGAAGGAGACGCATTTGTAAACAGAAGGAAGGAGGGTCATGGGAGAAACACATCAGGGAAAAAGAAAGGGGGGGAGGGAGGGGGAGAATCCAGGCATGGGAGGAAGAAAGACTGCTGATTTGTATAATCAAGTTTATGTGTAATGATGCCTTGGGTCATTTTCCAAATTACTTCCAATCATTCTGCCCTTTTAGTGTCACACTATGCTCCGGGGATCAGAGGAGAGGAGAGGAGGTTAAGTGTGTGGCTGTATGGAGACAGACAGGCAGAGGACGAGAGGCTGATACTCACACTCCTGGGAAGAGCGGTGTCTGAACATGAAGCGTAAATGAATTCTGTGCATTTCTTCCAGAGAGACTGCCACCTGAAGAACATCCCATGTTATTACAGAATATGAAATAATACATACCTTAAAAATTTTAAGATGGTATATCATGATATTCTGGGGGTTATGTTCTTGAAAGTTACAGTTGAAATGAGGAATGCAAATGCTATATAAACTATATATATAGTTTAGCTCTGCAACTCCTTCTACAACACACACACACACACACACACACACACACACACCTTAATTGTCTCCATCCAGCGGGGCTGTTTGACTTGGTAGTAGATGACGGATCTGTACTCACTGACCGCCTTATCCCCTGCTCCCAGACAGATGGAGTTCTAGGAAAGAGCGAGAGAGACAAATATTTGTGCTATATTGAGCTGAAGGATTTTATGTTTGTGGGTTTGTGTGTGTGCGTCCATGTATGCCTAAGATGGATTTTCATTCCAGGATAAAGCCACGTCTATGTGCCCCTGACTATGATAGGGTGAGTAAGCGCTTGATCAGTGTCATGCTTGCTCACTGGCCCATAACCCCTAAATCTCTTAAACACTGCACATAATGTACACACACTCACACACTCCTGCACACTCTACCTAAAAGCTCCCACACACAAACCAATCCCTATTTACACAAATCCTTTTCCTTTCAAATACACCAGAGTGTTCTGTACGTCGTCGCCCCCATCTCATGCTGCTCACCTGTATGACCTTGCCCTCCTCATCGCAGACCCACATGATGACCTCAACGTTTTTCTGGGTCGTCTTGTTGTATTTGTCAAAGTCCCCACCCTGTAAGGTGAGGTAGATGTCATTGCGAACGTCTCCCGGCATAATGATCTCTGGGAAGCCCAGCTTGCGGGCCACCACTGTGCTGCGGTCCACCAGGTGAGGGTATTCCTTCCGGATCTGAACGATGTCCCCTACCAGAGCCTTCATGGTCACCCACAAACCTGGATGGGGGTGGCAGTAGAAGGAAAGGAAAGGCAATGTATTAATTAGTTAGCAGTGAGGCTTCTGATTGTTTTTCCTTTCTTTAAGCACTATTCAGTGTTTCTCTTGAGAATACATATTCTTGATAAGCCCCTAAGTGTTTTGACTATCATGGGCATCTCAAGATCTGTGAAATTTAGACAGATGACAGACTGATGCCCGGCACATATATGGTCTGGGATATATTGCGACTCTTAACTGGGTCGTTAATCTAAAGCGTAATAAATTAACAAGTTGACATTTCATTGTAGGATTTAATTTAAGGATGTCAGTCATCATTAAAGAACCTTCATCATATCAACTGGCCGATATCTGATATGCATTAGCTGTTAGGTGCAGATTTATTCCCTGCTCCTTGGTAATTACAAACAATTTTGTGTACATTACTGTACACTGTTAAAGGCATGAAAGAGGTAAGCTGACCATACAAAACAACTTGGAAAAACCCAGGTTATGTTTAGATATCAGAAAGTTAAATCTAATACTTCAAAAAAACTTAGTTTGACCAAATATTAAGAAATTTACTCAGACAAATAGGTTCCACTCCAGGCTTTTTTAAATAAGGAATCCAGAGATGAATTTGCATTTCTCTCTGCAGGTAAGTACATTCAAATAAAGTAAAATGAATGAATACGAAATGTCAAGGCCTGGTACTATTAATACTGAATTTAAAACATTTTGTTTTTCATGTTTTCAGGACCTACAGAAACCCTGAAACACAAGGCCTGAGAGCTGAACTTAAAGCGAGATCCACTTTGTGTAAAATGGTTAGTGTTGATCTAAGATGTTAATGGTAAATTGTACCAAGGTGAACCAGGGATGTGAAATTGTCTGCTGTTGTTGCAGACTAGACTGCAATCAATACTGTAAATTTTCTCTCTTGTTTGTGAAAGGGGTCTAAGACAGGGCAGCAAAGGAGACAGAGAAAGGATGAAGATGTTATCTTAATACATAGAAATTTTGTCCTAAAGAATATGGGCTCTCACAGCTTTCAGAGAAATTATGTGAGAAAGCATGAACAACTAATGGACAGAAACTGGAAAAAGGGCTGAGCTATTTTAGGGAAATACATAGTTGGTGAAATCTAGACTATGTCACAAACCCACATTTTCAAGGCTAACCACATACCTACAGGGAGTACTCTGTATATGTGTGTGTGTGTGTGTGTGTGTGTGTGTGTGTGTGTGTACTGTGGCAGAAGCTTTTCAAAGTGAGAGGAAGGAGAGATTAGAGGTGAGCAATGTTAAGAACAGACATATGCTGGCTTCAGGTTCTCCTTCCATATCAGTTTGTCCGGGTGCTCCTTTCATATCTAGGTTAAGCCCAGAGCTTTCAGGAGCATGAGGAAAGATAAAAGCTGAGCGATATGACAGTGCAGTCAAACATGCGTTACTCTATCCGAAGACAGTGTCACCCATAGGGGCTGTGAAACCTAGCCATAAACATGAGGCAGCGGGCAGCGAGACTGGAGGCTGATGAGGGAGAAATAAAGGGCAAGTATTATGAAAACATCGGCTCAAGGGCGCATGCTATCCATCAGCATAATGTCCTTCATTTTCACCAATGGAGCAGAGAGACGAGGATGCGATAAGAAATGATCATAAATGACTGCTGCGTACACAGTCCAGTGGGAACCTTCAGTGCATAGGACCACTAACTTTGGCAGAATAGTCATATAGCTGACACACTAGGAAACAGAGAGCAATGCCTGTAAGTGCAGAATAGTACCTTGGCCACCACTGTCTCCTCGTGCTGATGTCACTTTGTTCAGCAAGGTGTGGAGGAAGTCATTCTCAGCGACTACCCTAGAGCCAAAGAAACACACACACACACGAACACTTGAAAACGCAGAAATCTCGAAAACGAAACCTTCACATACAGTTGCTACTTTAATTACAGAGAGGTTCTGTGAACACAAATTTAAGTTTCTAAGAGAAGGAACGCAGGGAGAGAGGGAGAAGAGGTGAAGTAACGGAGGGGGAAAATAGGACATACGGGAAAAAGGGGATGAAATACTGCTTCTCATCATCGCATTCCATCTTCCCTTTGATGATATCACTGATGTCCATCACTGCAGAGAAGAGAAAACAAATGTGTCTGTGATGACAAAATCAAAGGAAATGCTATACTGTACTTTCTGATGTGGATTCACATCAGTCAACAATGACAGCCTCTCACACACTCTATTACACACTAGTCTAGCAAAACAGAACTCACTACATATCCTCATAGCTGTTTTTGTGAGGTTATATGAGGTTACACACAACTGGGAGCAACATTAGCCTTAAAGGTAGAAAAGTGACTGCTGGTAGTGGACCACCAGCGGTCACCAGCAATGTTTTAGTTTTGTTTAAACAAAATATGTGGTTGTACTGGCCAGGTATAAATAAGGTTAACAATACCTGTTGCACCTGAAAAATCTGACAAAAACACTTCTTAATCTAAGAAACAATAGCAAAAATGACTGAAGAGGCAATTAAATTGGCTAAATTGGTGAAATCTGGCAACGGAATGAGGCACAAGTCTTTCGCTTTCATCAAATGTGTTGGAGCTTTAAGAGAGAGGCTACTAAAAGTAATACTGCTAAATGTTGACAATACACAGATATCTTTCGAATTAGCAATTTGGTAAGTCTTACAATTACGATCAATACTTGCACAATGCTTGACCACTTGGATTGGCAATTTAGCAGCACCTTTGACCAAAATGAAATTGTATTGGCTGCTCTACAAGTACCTGCCACCCCAAATGGCCGCCTCAGGCCCTGAGTGCACTTCTTGTTGTTCGTCTCTTTCAGGTCCATCCTGCCCACTCTCACTATCTGACAGATCAGATAAATCTTTTCTCTGCTTAGGTCCTTGTTCCCCAGGTCCTGGTAGAGAAAGAGAAAGCAGGGAGAAAAGAAAGCAATAGAACAAGTATTTGGAGTGGGAATAAGAGATATGAGGATGAATAGATGGAGGAAAACGGAGTTGGGGGCAGAAGGTTAGTGGGAAAGAGTGAGAACGAAAATGAAAAGAAAATACCAGTTTCTAAGAGGGAATAAATCCATTAATCCCTATTCAGTGCAGTCTGTAATGCCATGGAACAGTGTGATAGCGCCCTCCTGTGGTTACTTACTGTAAAGACAACCTTAAGGTTGTTCAGCATGTCAATCTCCTTGGGGAATCCTTTGCTGCCCCAGCGTACCAAGTAGTTCTCACTGCACCAAGCATGGAAAAGAGTTAAAAGACACACAGGATATCCGTTAAATTACCGTTCTGCAAAGCTACACTACACAATATTTCAATATGCACCCACACATAGTATCAAAAATTGCAGCTACAAAAAAGATCATCTCAATCCCCTTGACTGAAATGCTGCACTACACTGCTACACTGTAATGTACATTTACACCCACAGGAATTGATGAATCAAAAAGGTAGAAAGGCTATCTCTGTTCCGTCCAGAGGCGAGTGAGTGCTTCCCTTACCTTTTAGTTCTCTTTGGGATATGTCTGCTGTGCATGAGCATACTATCTACAGTCTACTGATGTGACATTACATGATTTCTGGGAAAATTAAGTTCAAAAGTTTCAGTAATCCCCTGCCAGGCATGTGGATCCACTAATGTTACCCAGTGCAGCTGCATAATAATTTTGATTCAGATGCTAAAAATATTACCCTTCTAATCCCAATAGCATTTTTCTGACATACCAGCATGTTGCAGACACTGAATAGAAAGATAGACAGCAAGAAAGACACACATATACACAAGTGTCTGTGGGTACAGTTGGGTGAATCAAAGCTGAGAAAAATAAGATCGTAACCTGTTCTGATAGTACAAAACGAAAAAGCAAAGCATTTAACTAAACAAACATAATAAGCAGAGAGTGGACGAAAGACAATCAGACATCAGGACAAATGGCAAGAAAATAAGAGACGATCGAATGGTGGTGGATAAATATAGATGAAAGATGATTGATCCAGGTCTATCTTTATACCCCCTGCTGCTTTGGCTGAGACATAGATATAGCCAGTATGACAGTGAGTGACAGGGCTTAGCATCAGTGCTGTCAGGCACCACATAGCGCTGCCAGTCACTATCTGCAGCCCTGTAATTTCTGTTTTCTGTATCCTTATTTTTGGCACCCCATTGTTCTTTTAGCAGGGTTCAACAATGGAGGAGTGAGGACATGTGAGGAAACAAGAGGAGGAGAGGTATTTAGACACAAGGAATTGGAAGAGAAAGGAGGAGAGTGTGTGTGGGCTGGAGTGTGTGTGTTTGGGGTGGGGTTTGAACGCATTTTAGACAGCTGAGGGATGAGGCGAGCTAGAAAAAAAACTTGAATTCAAAATTATTTTTTTTATTCATTTCAGACAGTAAATGTGCATTAAGGGGGATACAGTGGAGGCTAAACCACATCATCTTATTTTCCCAAATTTTTCTTTTATTTAATTGATAGTTTACGTATCTGAATATAAATGTGGGGGTTCAAATCCAACCTGAAAATAATACACTGAAAAAGAAAACACCTGCTGATGCTCACTGTATGAGGCTACGGACTAAAGCGAAAAGAGAAAAGTAAAGTGACACCTGATGATGGTCTGTTTGTTGGGGTCATAGAGGGACATGAAGAGCTCTGAGTCTTCTCCGATGCGACAGACAAAGTTCCTGACAAACACGTAGAGGCTGTGGGTTGGGGAAGACTGGATCCGTGCTGAGATGCCGCTGTGGTCTGTCTGGACGTTAGACTGCAAGATAGGACATAAGTTGTAGAAGGTTAACTTGGGATGAGAGTTTAACCGGATAAAATGCTAGCCAAAAGTCTTCATTTCAAGGTCCTAGTCTGGCTGGCAGGTTTAACAATTAATGAATGTGTTGGTTATTTAATTTGTGGATGTAACAGCTGCAGCTTCTACATTTGCTGGTTCGTAAGGGAGAAGAAAATCACTGAATAAGACCTTCATAGAGTACATTCTCTCTCTTTAACATACAAATGTTGAGATGTAAAATAGGCTGTATGGAGTTGAAGTGAGGTCAAGCCAATTTGTGAGGGAGTTCATTCTTAATTAGGTTTGCTGGCAGACATGATAGGCTAGTAAAATGTATTATCCATGACATTGTCATACAGATAGTTTCATTTTACTACTTTCTAATGAAAGAAAGTAAATGAAATGACAAAATCCTGATCTAGTTCATTATAGATTTTACATTATAATATCCCCATGAAATGGAACTGTTTCCCAGGGAAGATCCCATGGAAGTCTAGTATATTCAAACCACAGCAATGTCAAATGATTTTAATTGTAATTGTCCTTTCCCCTCTTATCCGTTTCCTTACCTGCTCCTCTTTGATGCGTTCATTGATCTTGGCTGTGGCCTCCTCGTGAGCCCGAAACAGACTGATGACACTAGCCCGTTCTGGTTCCAAAATGTTCCCATCATCGTCCCGAACCACCTGGTCCAGCTCCAGGATCCTGTAGTAGGAAGCAAAAAGAGGAGAGAAAAAGACAGAGGGTTGACCGGAGGGAGGAGGGAGAAGAAAGGAAAGAAAGAAGGGGGGGTTAGTGGTTAGAAAGATGTGAAGTTAGGTGAGACGGGAGCATATCAGCTTGTGTGACAGATTAAAATTGGTTAAAAAAAGACGGTGTTGAGCAGGGAACATATTAAGATACGCGTGATTGTTTTTGTGCAGACATACTTGTTGCCATAGTCAATCTTTGAGGTGACTTTCTGCTTTAGCTCTTTGAATTCGTCACTAGGTAGAGTCCCAGAGAGGAGCTGGGAACGCCACTCCATTAGATCCCACATCAGTCTCTGGACCTGGCGCACACGCATCAGTTTATTCGCCTGGACAGGAAGATTTATGAGGTTACATTTAGACACACATACATTCACATACACAAAGAGTGTTTTTTCAGGCTTATTTTTTTTTACCACAAAGAGCTGCTTCCATATGCTTCCCCACTCTCTCAATGTGGTGGTCACCTCCTTCACCAAGGGCATCTCCGCAGATATCACTACCTCTTCATCTCTGTAGTCATATACAAATGCATGACAACAGAACAAATTCAAAAAACCTAACTTTTTTCAGACAGATGAAGACTGTTTAATTCCACTCACCCTCGTTTTTCAACGACCACCTCCTTAACATGGACAAAACTGGCAGGAAACACTCCCTGGAGAGGAATGTGTGTGGGGGAGATAAATAAGAGGAAAAGAAGTCAGTGGTAGCTCTCACCATTTCTGTCCACAAAAATAGAAAAGATCATCTCCAAGTTGAAAAAAGCGTAACAACCAGGTTATGTGTGTGAGAGCTCTTACATGTTGGGCTTTGTTCCGAGCCAAGAAGCCTCTGTACCATCCTGAAAGACAAATTAACTGTCATCTTACTGCTATCACACCTTAGGGACATCTGTACAAGGGAAGGCTTTTAGCGCTCAGTACTGAAATGTTGAGGTGTCTAGACTGTGTGTGTGGGAAGACTGAAACCTAGGATGCATACAATCTTTAACTGTTGTAACAATAACCCAATATTTGTATAAGTAACGTTACTACTGTACAGTAAAGTTATTTATATATGTTCATATCAATATTTTAATTCTCTGAAATGTGCCATGAAATATGAGATAACAGCTAATTTAATTTTAACTGAGAAAAAGTACTGTCAAGATGACGAGGCACTCAACTGTCTGTAAGTACAGTATCTGTGAGTACTAACTAATGTCATTTTGACAATATTAACGTTACTCTTTTTGTTTGAGCAGCTGGTTTATAATGTGGGAAAAATATGACTTTTTAGGACATTTAACCTGTTGGCAACCTCCAGCTATTTGCCCCCATTTCCTGGTAAAACGCCTAAAATAACACACACAAAATGAATAATAGTATAATTTTTATGTTTTCAGATATTCTTACCTTCACAGACCTCCTGGATGTAGACCATATCTCCTACCTCGAGGGAAAGCTGCTTCTCTCCATGGCCCGCAAAATTCCACTTTACTAAAAGAAATTAATTGTAAGTCTGGTGGGGGATGCATTTCATAGATCTTTCATTAATGGTGGTACAATGAAAAAAAATTCCTAAGCACAGAAACACCAATTTAGCAGAGCCAAGCCCTCTCATGTTATGAATGTTAGCTAAAGCAGTAAGCTAGCTTGATAGGTAAAGTGCAGCAATTCTTCAGTAACATCAGCAACAATTGTCATTGGCGTCAAGCTGCCCCCTGCACGTTTGAGGCCAACGGCTAAAGAAACAAAAACCGCAGGGAAAATTCAGCGCTGACCGTTCACCATAAACATATTTATGGATATGGACATACTAAGTCGGTTAGCTTGCTAAATGATTTTGGCTAGGGTTGAAATGATTAGATGAATCCACTAAGCTAGAAGTATTCTAAAACTATTTTGATAATCGTTTAATATTTTATGTAATTTTTAAAGCAACATCTTCTGGTTCCAGCTTCTCTAATGTGAGGATTTGCTGCTTTTCTTTGTCTCACCTATGTGATAGATAGACCTGCATGTCAGTATTCGGTTGAAGGTAAAGTATTACTTAAAACAAGCCACAAAAAAAGTGAAATTTAATTAAGCATTCTAATTTTGTCTATTGCATTAGATCCTAGATCAATTGGAGACAATAGTTCTGTTGCCATACATGGCCATGACAAGTGTCTTGTTTTGTAAGTTTTGATGCAGCGATTCTCTTAATCCAAGACAATTTTATTCTATGGGAGACAGAGTAACCCTAAATTTACACCTTTGGATTTGGAACTGTTGGTGGTCAGACAAAACAAGCAATCTAAAGAGGTCAAGTCAGGCTGCGAAAATATGTGATCATGATGGCATCTGTCAGTTGCAGCCTTAGATGTACTGTATGCAAGTACAAGCAGCAGCAGTGGTAGCAGCAGGAATAAAATGCAATGTAATGAATAAACATTGCAGCGGAGGAATGGCAAAAGAGTAGGCAGAGCTTTGGCAGCAGCTACTATACACTGCCTCACTGCAAAGCGTGCATTGAAAATATTTAGTTGCAGAAAGTAAGCGTAGCAGTGAAACTGGTGTAGTCCGTCTGCACTAGCACACAGGCTTTTTTTTTAAATATATATATATATATATATATATATATATATATATATATATATATATATATATACATATATATATATGGTTATATATATGGTTATATAGTGGTTTCCAACCTAAACACTCAGTTATACAGCTATGAAAGTGACTGTCAGAGTCACTTCTTGTTACTGTGTGAAAATGTCCCACTTTTTTTAGACTAATGCTTCAATTAGAATATATAATGCTTTCAAAATTCAAAGTGTGTACAGTTGAAAACATTATGTGGTTTCTACTATCTGTATCAACTGTGTCTACAGTATTTAGTTTCATGGCTTCAAACTTAAACAACTTCCTTCCTTCTTCCTCCACTTCCTGTGTTATAGTCTTACACAGACCAGGAAGATATTCTCGTCTAAAACGTGTAGAAAATAAGACTTCATTAAGTAATCAAAAAAGTAATCAAAATGGCTTTTATATGATTTTAGTTTTCACTGTTAATCTTAAACTATAAGCAGTAGTACTTATGATTGTCTTCACTCACTTCCTACAATACAAACTATATGCCTAACTTATTGCAAGTAACAAATCAATGCATCGTCTGCAACAGGCCAGTGAACCTCTGCTATCACAATCTGAATTAGAAGTCAGAAATCTGTATTCTTGCTAAGTTTGTGTCTGTCTTGCATATCTAGCGGCAACACATGCTCAGCCATATTAAACCCACGTACCAGATAAACAGACTAAACTGAGAAGTTTCGCTTTCACAGTGTAGCATTTGTTCTTGGTGCCAACATCAATCATTCAACACTTGAACACAATGAATATTTTCAGGAATAATTTATCTTTTTGCTTCTGTGTTTGTGCACTGTATAATGTGCAATGCATGGAGATTGGCTACTACTACATGGAGATTATAACTGCCACTCATTTCTCCATCAGCTCAGGAAGGATGGTCATTTTGTTCATGATTTTATCCCCCACACAATCCCCTGCTGCCTCTTTTAGTTGCATTGAAGTTAAACGGTGAATACGGTTTTAGTGTTGAAGTTCTTTGGGGGAATTACATCTGGTGTGTACAACCTAAAGTTCATCGAGGCCGTTAGCACCTGCTCGCATCCTGTTAAGCAGGAAATGATGGGCATCTATTTTTCCTCATTCTTATTCATAGCGTGGCTAGTTTACCACACCTAAACAGCTACACACGCTAAAGCAGCATGTATGTGCTTGCACACATGTACAAAAACAAAGACAGACAAGTGAGCACATATTGACTTACCTACACCATACCGCTCTTTGATGGTCCTCATCCAAGGAACCATGATTGCATGTAGTCCTTCACCCACTTTCTACTCTTAGTCGTGTCTATCTGATTGTCCTCCTATTTCTCTCTCTTTTTTGACGGTGTCTGCTTAACTTCTCACTTCTGTATTTTTTTTTACTTTAAATGAAAGCAATAAGCCCATCCCCCTTTGCCTCTCTTCCTCTTCTGTTTCTCCTCTCTTCCTGCCTTCAGGCTGTTAAGGGGAAGTGGGTGAGTACAACAAGGTGGAGTCTTATAGAGTCTTATAGAGTTAGCCCACAGGCCTGCGCAGTGTGTGAAATCTCCATTTTGCTTTTTTAGACTCAGTGGATTACCTTATATGTATTATCGTTGAAAGTAAAACATCAGTAACATGCATCTTCTGTTCGAAGGGTTAAAATGGGATGATAGTTTTGCACTTCTCGTTAGAGCAAAGCAGGGCCTCAACATGTTCCTTTTTAAGATGCAAATTTGAACAAATGTGACAGAAAGCAAGTTGCATTTGTTATAAATTCTGAAATCTGAACACAATTTTTGTGAACTGTGGGTGACTTCCATCAATTGTCTGCAAGCTCACACTGTCATCTCTCATACAGTGTACTCACCTCTTCTCTTTGTCCATCCTTCAAGCTTGTGAATTCAAAAGTCTTGTGTTAGAAGCATCACATCATCCATAGATAACCTCAGCTCAGCCCTGTTTTGTCCTCACCTCCTCTCTCCTCCCTCCACAACAAGAAAGATAAGACTAGAATAGATACAACATTACCATTATCAGACTGGAAAACACTATACATCTAATCATTTTCTGTGTCCACAGGGGAAACAGGCAGACTTTTCAAAAATGATAAATGCAAAATGCTTGTATCACATGTTAAAAGAAGCTGATATTAAATAAAACTAGTATCACTAGAGTACCACCCAGAAATACACATATTCTAGTGTCTCTAATTCAGGCTTCAGCATATTAGATTTGCATGTCTCTATGAGCTTGGTCTAATCCTGAGTTTCTAATACATTGTATTGTCATCTCTGTCTTTGAAACATTGGACATTTCTGGAGACTGTGATGACGAGAATGCTGTTATTGCAAAAGCTGTCTAGTCACACTACAGGTATGCAGTATTTATATTGCAAGAATATTAAATTGACTAAGTGCTCTCCCCGTGGATGGCTGCAGCTGTGCAATTGTGTGAGGTGAAATTTTGTCTAATCAGTAAACAGAAACACAGCCTGGGTTTGTGGTTGTGGAGAGCACTCCAGCTATTAATAAATTGTGATAATATGCAAAATTAGAAAAGCTGTTAATTAATCTCTCCATTTGCTTTCTTCTTTATAAAGCTGGATTTCATATCTGAGATCTCAAAGAAGACTCTCCTTCACCACGTGTTCTCCTGTACCTCTGGCATATGATGTTGCCAGGGTAACATTCAACTTTCCATTTTGAGAACATCCTCAGCAACAATAACAACAGGCAACCACCATCCACAATAGAGAGGACCTTTCTGATTATTACAAGCAATCTCTCTTTAATTATAGACTACACTCTATGAAGTTCAAGTGGAAAAACAGGAACATAATTTTCTTTCACTACAGATTTTATGATCTGCATTACAGTCCCAACAGAACCAAATTGATGAAGAATTAATTATTTAAGAATTAAATGTTCTCTGTGGCTCAAAGTTGCCCTAAGATGAAATCTGGAGGACTTCAATCAGTCCATCAGGACAGCTTGTAAGCCAGTTTACCCAAGAAAAGTAAATATACTGTAAATGACTGTTCCTTAGCATTTCAAATGCCAGTATTATTTCTTGGACAGCCAAAGTGCTTTGCAGTATGGCTATCAACCAATGAGGCTGTCAAAGCCTGAAAGACACACAACAATGCTGATTTACAGGAATATCAGCCTTGACTGTTAGTGTGGGTGGCTTTCACACATTTCACACATTAATATTTAAGAAAAGTAAGAAAAATGTACAATATTATTTTTGGAAATTTTCCATTATGGGTACTATGTGTCATTACAACCATCATAGAGAGGACAGCTTTCTTATGAAGTTGTTTTGCCATTTTAGCATTGATGTTGACTGTGTGTACAATAATTGGGTCTATTTACTTTTGCCTCCCCTATAGTGACACTTGACAATAAGTCTCATCTCTCATTTACCACCATTTGAAAATTCAAATTTAGGGATAATGTAAAATAGATATATGTTGGTCAAAAATGAATTTGAATGTTGTGAATATATTATGATTGCTACAGCTATCTGATCAGGGAGTCCTAATAGAGTAGCATGCAACTATAGCTTATACAACATCAGTCAGTGATTTCTTGTCTGAATTTGCCTTGCCTGTTTGCCTGCAGTTAACGCCAACCAATTATGTAATTACTTTGCAAATCCAAGAGAGGGTGGTAGAGTTTGAAATCATTTTTAATTCTGTTATATTCCCCTTGCATTACTTCATCTTATCTTATCAAGATATGGCATATTTTAAACCCACTGTTGGCCTAGACTGGGAGCTGTGGTTTAACTTCCCATAATGAAAAATTATATTGCAATGCTAATGGAATTTGAGGTACCACTACCAACACCTTGCATAGGAGCCCTGGGGCCCAAAGGTGTCAAAGCCATGTAACACCCAACTAAAGACTTCATTAGAAAAGACATCATGTATGTAGCATATGACCAGAGATGGTAGTGCCAATCAGGTGTCCTCCACCAACAGAGGGTGCTTCTTATCACGAGGGTAGACAGAACTCGTCAATGTGCATGTGAGGAGGTGACACTTAGATATGGAGTGACAAAAAAAGACATGCAGATAGACAGATATGTTATCACATAGCACTGTGTAGTGGAACAAACCTGGAACCTTGTTGCTGTGACTCACAAGGAGAAACAAGGGTGGAGTTTAAAAGGTGTGTGGAAAGAAAGAAAGAAAGAAAGAAAGAAAGGAAAAAGTGACAGTCGTATGTTACAGACATAGCCAGAGATGAAATGATGTAGAGATGAAGGAATACAAAGAGACAGGCACAGGGACATTATCTAACATAAAGAAATAGCACATAAAGAGACAAAAAAAAAATCTAATTCACCATGAGCGAAGATATGAACAAGGCCACGGAAGCTGGGACAGAGCAGAGACAGACAGAGATGAGACAGATAAGGAAAAGGGAGGCAAAAACAGTTATGAAAAGAGGTGTGATAATGACTCATGAACATTAGCCTGAAGCCAAGAAGATGAATTGCCATTGGAAAGGGAAGCCACGCCAGGGACCAAAGCACATAAAAACAGATACAAACGCTGAGTAAAAGGCTGCACCAGAAATAGAGAGATTGATTTAGAAATCTTTGTGACCTTTCGGGTCATTGACATCCCTCCAGTCCAGCTGGTGCCAGTTCTCAGCAACTTACCCAAATGCCATCCATCCGTGAAGCTCTCTTACTGTAACTGTAGAAAGTTAGAGAGCAGTGGCATTTTATTTAATTTTTTCAGAGACAAAATTAAGGACAAGAAATGATGCATGCAGGAATACCATCTCTCCCCACTACAAACTGGACTTATTTGCCAGTGATTCCATTAGGGCTGAATACAACAGGTTGCTTGAATTATTCAGTTAATGCAGCGCAATCTCCAAAGGCAACAGTTTGTTGAGGAGAACTTATCTTAACAGCTGGCACAAGCACAACTTAGAAGGCGTGATAAGAGAATGGAAGAGCTATTAAAATCATTTCAAAAGCAAATCACCCTAAAGAGATAGCAAATAATAATAAGAGGAGACAGAGAGAGATAGAAAGAAAAAGAGAGAGCTGTCACTGAGTCACAGGTCCTCCCCCCCCCCCCCCCCCCCCCCCCCCCCCCCCCCCCCCCCCCCCCCCCTCGCTTTCCCACACACACACACAAACACACACACACATACACACACACACTTCATGAGCAAGACTGTGGTTCTCTCAGGCAGCAGAGCAGAGTAGCGGGGGCAGTCGTCGCAGAAAAGGAAAAGCAGCACTGAGGTGAGTTGATCAATTCCAACTTCATACTTTCGATAATATATTTTACATGTGATCAAACTTGAATGAGTGGTGTGTAAAAAAAAAAACATAATCCACCCAGTTGTGTCTGTGGTGTGACAGCACTGTTAAGCTTGGTTCAATATTTTCTGCACATTTGGACTGATCTGCTGGTGTGCATTTCAGCAGCCAAACAAGAATATTACAGAAACAAATCGTGGATGAACTAAATTAATTTAATGTGCAAATACTTGACAAAACATTTACATAATTAAACGCACAGTTACTTGTCTACCTCGGATTTTGGAACAATTATGCCTTTTCGAGTTACAAGTATTTTCATGCAAAAACAGGTTAGGGAGGGAAGGAAGGAAAGTCAAGGACGTGATAGAGCAGCAGTGCGTGTGTGGTTAGTGAAACGCGACCTCGGTCATGAACAGGCTCACAGCGTCAGAAGATCCTCCTCTGTATCGCTGTCATCTCAGCTGGTGGGAAACAGCTTCTTACTTATTTTGCAATTGTGTCATAAGTTCCATTCAAATTCATAGGTTTGTGGTTGTGGAGAGTTCAACAGAGTCAATCCTGAGTCTGGTGTGAGCATGTGAACTCTTCACAATGACAAATACACAAAGGGGTCATTTAATCAGTCCTGAAAATGAGGAAGTGAGATTATTCTGTGTGCGTGTGTGTAAACCAAATACATAATTTATCTTTTACCTGTTGGTACATTTGTGTCATACTTTGAAGTTCTACATTTAGACTTCACCTTACATACAGTGTGAACACATCACAGAAGATAGACAATCAATACATATACATTGATCGTTTCCTCTGCTTTTATGTTTATAAAGGTTGTGCTTCAGTAGGTGGTGCTCTTTATTTTATATCTTCAAAAATAGCTACTGCTAACCACCTTGTTTTTCTTCTGTTGAACTGTGCATGTGTGTGTGTTTTTCTATACAAATGTCTGTCTGTCTGTGTGTCTACTTATATAAGTATTCATTAAGGAGAAGCACTATATACAGAGGCTGTAATGTTGACATAACAGAAGTGAACTAAGGTCAAGACTGACACACTGTTGGCAATCAATTATCCCCAGGTGACCTGAACTTGCTTGTGCATGTATGTCTGTGCCACAGCAACACATGCTGTTAGTATCAATGCATATTTTATGTGTCTGATCCCCCGTGTGTATACCTGTCTACAGTCGTGATTGACGCTCAGCTTGTTTCGTTTTTAACACTAACACAAGATTCCACAGCTTCCTTCCACTTGTCAGGAGGGTTGCCCCCCCAATCACGAACAGACAAACGGGGAGACGGACTCGCGCACACACAGACACACACATGCGCACGCACCCAGGTGTTGGCACATTCACAAAAACACAGACAGCTATAGATTTCTTTGCAAAAGCAGAGGAAGTGAGTGAGCCAAGTATTTGCTGCTCAATTGGATTATATTAGGATAAATGAAGCATTCAGAAGTCTGATTTCATTATGTTGCTCTCATGAATGCTGCATGGAGGAACAGAAGTTGCTTTCAACATCTGCAGGCCTTTTCAGTATTAGTCCCCACTAAATAAATGTTAAGAGACCTAGTAACAGTCCTTGCTTTTCTTGTTTGTATTGTTAAGAAAAATAGAATAAACAAACAATCTACAGCTTTGCCAAAAAAACATCAGATGATTGCAGGATCAACACCAGCTACACTGCCACTTTCACTCTCAGGTGTGTGTAATCTTTTGACCACACTACAGTTTACCAACCATTACAGAACAATCACGTGACTGAGAAGTACACGGAGTCACTGCATGTACTTGTACCGTGCAGTACTGCTGACGCAGAGCTGTCCACACATTTCAGCAGCGTTGCAAAGACAAGGCAAGCGATTTGGTTCCATGTCAGGACACTGCCATTCCCCCGGCTAAAACTATCAGCAGATACGCTAACTGTGATTGAGTTGTGTTTTTGTTTTGTTGGATATATTTTTAGGCATATTTGCCTTTATTTTGAGAGACAGGACAGTGGATAGCAGTATGAAACAGGGAGAGTTGGCCGCAGGCAGGACTTGAACCCGGGCCGCTGCAGTAAGGACTCAGATTTGGACATGGGGCGGACGCTCAACCACGTGAGCTAACCACACTCCTGTGAATGAGTTTTAATGGGCAAAATCAATTAATGAGATATTTCCTGTATATATGACTAGTCTGGAGCAACCACAAAAACAAAAGGTAATTTCACACCCAGCTGATAATTCAGAGCTCATCTCAATATTGCAGTGATTTGAGAAGGCAGAATAAATCCATTTCCTGACTCTGTATAAACATATTCAAACCCTTTACTTTGTACACGTGATTGCTTTGGTTTCTCACAGGGTTGAAGAAGAGCTGATATTCCTTATCAATTTATTTCTAAAAAGACACATCTGGCTGGTTAAAAAGGTCTCAGAATTAACACGTTACTGTATTTGGAGAATCTCAGAAATCAGGCAGCAAGTCCCGGCTGAGAGGTGAATAACCTAATTACTCATCTCCGGGCTCAGACCATGTCTGGTAAAGAGCTACAAGTTCTTTTTCTGTCTGCCTTTCATCTCAATACCCAAATTTGGCTCTTTTCACCAGATCCCTTACTGAGTAATGGTAGGTTTAGATGGGGGAGAATGAAGCCTTCCCAGCTCATTTGCATATTTCTTATACTTGAAGATAAGAGACAAGGAAGCTGTCTAGGAGCTCCTAAAAGTTAATCACTTTGCTATGTCCACTAACTGTTGCGCTTCACCTCAATTACACACAGATAGACCTATACTGGAATGAATCCTTCAAGCACTGTCCTCAAACCACAAACTCATGCAACCCTTGTCTCTTGAAAACTGCATTCTCCTTCAGAAAACCTCCAAAAGTGGAGCAGCCTTTACATCCTGTGAAAAACACAGCACTAAGCAGTCATTACAATCCATTACAGTCCTCAAAATCCATTATGAAGACATGTTTTGGGTTGTGTGTTATGCACACCTGCATGCGAGTATGTGTGCGCGTGTGTGTAAGTGATTCTATATATGGATGCAGTAACACTTTTCCATTGGGGACAACTAATGAGAGGTTTGTGAAAGAAAACAGATGGTCAGTAATAAAAGTAGCACACTGTCTAAATGAGGGATGCTTTGTTTACTATAGGGGATACCATCCTTCTCAACATTTAGGCAAATGACTGTGACTTTCTGCTGTAACTGTAGTCTGCATAGATGAACAGCGACTTGGCACTGATAAAACAAAAAAGCACGCTACTCACTTGTGCTAAATATGTCTTGTGCATGCTTGTGGTTCTTGATACGTGAGTGGGCAGGGTTGTATATTAATATGGTTTTATTCAAACAAATATTTATGCCAAAATAAACACAGGAAATGAATTATGGTTATGCTCTTACACATGTGCACTGTAACATGGGAAAGGAAACTACTGCATTTGGCTGAGTATGCCTGTGTAAACGCACACACATACACACAACCATATACATTATGTCCCAGAGTTGAGACCAGGTTATAGTGACTGTAATGCATGTCCATTTGTGAACATTCATCAAAGGCTCATTGTGGATACAAGCCAAAACTTGTTGCAGCAGTTTGTGTGAGCTTGTGTGTGTGTATGTGTGTGTGAGAAACAAAGCAAGAAAGTGACTTGACAGAGCAAGAGACAGACTGATGATAAAAATGGTTGAAATGTGTGGTCTCAGGGAGTCAGTCGGTGGTTCTGTCAGATAGATAGGCTGAGATGTCATGTGAATTTGAGAGATGCACGTCATACGTTAGTGACTGTGTTATCAGTGTTTGCCCTGGATGAAGTTCAAAGTAACGAGTCAGTGACAGAAATCTGTCCACGGAACAAAGAAGTGAAGATTAGAAGAATTCAAAGATTAGAGACGGTGTTCTGTTTTCTGCAGACCCAGATTTAATTAAAACTATTCTTTCTGTGCTCTAATGCTCTTTCTTCTCATCTTCAAGTGAAGCCAACATCCACCTGTCGACGTGATCTCTCTCTCTCTCCCTCTCTTTCTTTAAAGGTGATAAGTGAGCAGCTCTGGACCAAGTCTGGCAAATGTCCCAATACCCATTACGGTGTTAGAAAATAGGAGAGCAAACATTACCCACCACCCACTGACGCAAACACATGTACTCCACACAAACACACACACTTATCAAGTAGTGACCCTCATTCCACCAAGCACACATTAAAAACTTAAGCCCACATGCCATTAATGAATAAGTTCACAGAGGACTAATAGCACCGTGTAACTCTGTTGACAAGGTCTATGTAAGAAAACAAAAGAGTTAACAATATCCATTAGAAAATGATTTTTGTCAAGCATACTTAATAAAAAGTACTTATTGTACAAAATACCAGCAATAATGTTTACTTGCCATTGAAAAACCTTTACAAAACTTCTATGGTTCTCATCAGTCAGACCAAACCTTCTGAAACCTGATTTAAGATTTCTATTTCAGACCTGGAGGAATCAAACAGGTTATTATTCTAAGACATTGCCATAATGCTGCATCAAAACGTTATTTAACAATATTTAAACCAAATAAAGTCTTAACAAGATCTCAGCGGCAGCACAGACACATGCTGGCTCAGTGCTGAACAAATACATTGCCCACAACAAGCAGTATGCTCATCTGTCTATGTTTTATTATAGATAGACTGGAATTCCCATTAGCGGACAGTCTAAATGTATTAGGAAAATGGCAGCCATGAAACATTAGAGGTAACATATACCTTTACATTTGACAATGACAAGCATTAAAAAAACGCCATACACCTTGTAATGATACATTATGTTGTGACTAGATTAAATATTACTATGGCATCTCATTCTGAATTCTTTGCCATCATAAATCATGTATGCAAGGCTTGAGGCTTTAAGGTTTAGAATCAAACAGACATCAACTATGTAGACTTTCTGTTTCATAACTAAGCAATCCTGCAAGCCAAATTTCATTTAGTGTGTGTGTGTGTGTGTGTGTGTGTGTGTGTGTGTGTGTGTGTGTGTGACCTGTAGAGTGTACGTAAGTGCAAAGCCTTTAATAGTGCAACCAATGCAGCCATAGTGGCCGCTGTTTATAAGTTACATAGTCTCGCTGTAAGAGATAAATCTTTCAATGTCATCACGCATTTGCTTAAAAACTTAACAGAGAATAAAATAGTGTTTAAACACAAGTCTTCAGAGTGTACTTGTTCCACAAGCAGATTTTTGAGTCATTCTGTTATTTTTTTATTTTATCAGTTACTACAAATCTAGTGCCAAATTAGTTCTTTATAAGTAAAAAGTCATGCATTATAGGTTACAGATAAAACCAGCCCAAAAGAATGTAACTGTTGTGTAAGCTTGGTTGTCCAATAGGAAATACTGTACAGATTACCAACTGTGTTTCTCATCTCTGTCCACTAGGTGTCAGCACAGCCATAGAAGATGGTGTTGGAACCAAAGTTAAGCCATGGACCACAGCCAATCAGCCACGCAGACAGAAAGCTGTTCAACCGCCATCACAGTCATTTCAACAGCAAAGCACAGTGTTGATTTGCAATTCTCAGCAGCAGCATTTGTCAAGAGACATGTTGTTCAACCAACGTATGGCAAGACTTTTTGGTGAATGTTGTGCATGGGAATGCCGGTGTGGTCAAGTCACTGGAGAGTTGAAAGCTATGGTTAGTAGGGTTCAGGCCCAGTAAGAACAGTCAGGTAAATTAGCAGCTAAGACACAGAGAGAGAGAGAGCACAGAGAGACAGAGGGAGCACATGTGACCAAAATCTTAAGTCACATTCAACCATTGAAATAAGACTGTATGCACATTAATAAATGGGAGCACCCACACACTCTGTTCAAACATATTTAATATTTAACATTATATGTGAGCCTAAGGCTTATAATGTTAATGTCTTCTTTGCAAAAAGTGTGACCTCTCATCTAGTGTGGTTTAAATCTGAAAAGAAAACGTAACGGTTCACATAAAGCTCCAGCAATAATGTCATCAGATGATGTCTCCAGTAAAGCACCATCAATAATGTTGTCAAACGTGATGCTGGGTATCCTCCTGTCCCTCCTCATCCTTCTGACTGTCGGTGGTAATGTGCTGGTGTGCCTGGCTGTCTGCGCTTCTCGACGCCTCCGCTGCCTCACAAACTGTTTCATCGTGTCACTGGCCGTGACAGACTTGCTGCTCGGTGTCATGGTGCTGCCTTTCTCCGCTCTGCTCCAGCTCAGTAACGAGTGGCCACTTGGCCCGGTATTCTGCAACTTCTACATCTCCATGGATGTCATGCTGTGCACTGCCTCCATCCTCACCCTCCTGGCCATCAGCGTGGACCGCTACATGGCAGTGACCATGCCTCTAAGATACGCCTCACTGGTGTTGCCATGGAGAGTTGCTGTGGCCATGGCCAGTGTTTGGACAGTGTCTGTGGCTGTGTCGTTCTTGCCCATCCAAATGGGGTGGAACACTGTTAATGGGACAGTGCAGAACCACGGGCCTTGGGCTCCAGAGAGGAGGTGTCGTTTTGAGCTGAACAGACCGTACGTACTGACAGACTCTCTTCTCACTTTCTACCTGCCTCTGGTGGCTATGTGCTGGACCTACCTCCGAATACTTCGCATTGCACGGGCACAGGCCAAACGCATTATCGGTGCCCGACCCACTTGCATCACTACCTACAACTGCAGGAACAATCCTTCCACCAGCACCACTGTGGTTTCCAGCGTTACAGCAGTGGCGTTGAGGGAGCACAAAGCCACAGTGACACTGGCAGCAGTGATAGGGGCTTTTGTGGTGTGCTGGTTGCCATATTTCATCCTGTTCACAGTGTTGGGCCTAAAGGAGCATCCAGACCCTAGCAAGGTGCCAGAATTTCCCGTTGTGTTGTGGCTGGGTTACACCAACTCAGCCCTCAACCCTATCCTCTATGGAGCCCTCAATAGGGACTTCAGGTCAGCCTACGCCCATCTACTGAGATGTCGATTGCCAAGTTATAGTGGGTGGATGAGCCGACAGCCTTCTCCCACTGTAACAGCAGGTAAAGCTGTAGAAAGAGCTTAAAATCTGCAAAAACGTAACGTAATGGTTCACATAAAGTTTCAAGGTTTTAAGTTTCAGAATCAGTTTAATTTAAGAGTGGATTCAGTTTCCGTTATATTCCTTTCCATCTTCCCCCTCTCAGCCAGAGACCAGCTTACAGAGGTGACACTGCTGTGTGCCCACACCCCTGCCACCTGCAGGGCAGGTCTAACAGATCAAAATTTCATGCTTCAAGAAAGGAGCAGCGGGACAGCCACAGCAAATATCCAATTTGCAAATGGCACTGCTGCCCCAGACATCAATGGCAATGAAAGGTAAATTATTAATCCAGAAAGATTTATCTTGTGCTTCATGTGCACAAATACAAAATGACATGACCTGACATGATGTGGAGAAGTTCATGTCAGCAATGGAGTTCTTGCATGCAGAGCCATGACTCATGACTCAAGTATAGTTCAACTACCTTATGAAGAGTGATGTTTCACATCCAAATTGGGGTGAAAATGCTACAACATTCACATTTACTCATAATGAGAAAAATACAGGGCCATCACCAAGAAAGGACTATGATCAGTGCGTTAAGATGGTTCCATGTTATATCCCGCTCTCAGTATGTACTTTCACTGGATTGTATATTCTGTCTTACTTTAAAAACACAAAATCTGATCAGTTACAAAAACACACAAATGTGTCGTACTTCTCTCATCTTTTATTCCTTTCTGTGAGCCCAGGTCGTGCTGAGCCTGTGCTGATGCGGTGGATGGATGCTGTGTTCACTATACTGTGGTTGCAACCAAGAACCAGAATCCATCAGCCTAAGAAGAGCAGCAGACAAAAAGGCCTGCAGAGATGTACAGCCCCTTTAATTGGAGGCCTTCAGTGCCACAGTAGAAGTACCTATAATACACCATGTAAGTAGACATACATGACTTCCCTGTAGCCCCAGCAGACCATGTCAGGCCCAGAACAAATGAACTGTGACACACATATCCTAGCGGTGTCATTCGCAGTGAATCAGGCCATATGGCAAAATACTTATTAGGCCAAGAAATTTGCTTTCAGCACAGAGGAGACGCATTACCCAGTTTCACATCCTGCTCTCACTTCTTTGTTTGCACTTTGTGAACAGTATCAACTAATTGGTTTGCTCTTTCTACGTGCATGTTTGTAAAGTGTGTATTAGTCAAAAGGTACAATGTATAATTCCTTCCCACATGCTCCAAACAAATAGCCTTTCAACTCCACCTCCCCTTCAGCCTGGCTACTCTCTGCAATTCTGCTCCTTTTCTCTTTTCTAATCACTTGTAATGTTAGAGCTTATCTTTATAAGAACCTTATAAATTAAGCTTTTTATGTCTTCCTGGATTAGTGGGCGTCTCTTCTTCTGCAACAATGTGGTAGGGGCTTCTCTCCTGCTTCTGTGTGTCTGCTGCTCTCTGTTTAGACACAACTGACAAATATGTGGAATAAGTACAGAATTTAAAAAACACACAAACAAAGAACAGGGATACTATTTTGAATAGTTATAGTGGATGGGCGGATTTTGATATTTCAATCATATCAAGAGAACTGACATGCATGTAATGCATTTATCAGAATCAAGGTAGATTTATCTATCATTTTACAACACAGGGTTGGTATAACAAGATTAGGTATCGAGTATTCTACAGAATATTTCATCAATTCATCGTTTCACCCCCTGCCCGGTACCGGGATCATCTGTGTAAGTTAACTCATGACTGTGACCTTACAATCCAAACTGACGGCCCGATCAGGCAGAGAACAACATGTGTATATATTTACAGCTTAGGATTGCGGCTTACATTTGCTAGCCTTCAACTCAACAATCAATCATGATTTCAGTTAATTGCTACAGTTGCTGTTACTGTCCGCTCCATGAAGTTGATGCTAGACTGGGTGCTGTCTGATCAGATGCCGTTGTGCTGTTACGGTAGGCTACATAAGGTTCGTTTTAGGGTGGACAGACTGTAAAATTACTGAATTGTTGTTTTCTTATAGCTTGAATTAATCCCATACACTTTATTTTCTGAGATTTTAATCACCCGCTGAAGAGCTCTCCGGTCCTGGGCCGTACACATCCTATGCTAGTTTATGATTGTTCCAGTCAGAATCCTTTGCTCCTCTGTAAAAGTTGATAAGTTGCCACAGGAATTCTTAAGTTTCCTTAAGAAATACAACCGTTTCTGAGCTTTCTTTACCAGTTTGGAGATGTGAGATGACCATGTCAGGTCCTCTGTGATGATTTCCAGGAATCTAAAACTGTTCACCTGCTTCACCGATGTAGACAGGAGTGTGTGTCCTTGTCTCTTTTTTTCTAAAATCAACGATCAGCTCCTTGGTTTTGCTGACGTTGAACAGTAGGTTGTTCTCTGTGTTCTCTCTACAAGATTATTGATTTCCTCCCAATTTGAAGTATCGTTGTTGTTGTTTGAAACCCAAACGATGATGGTGGTGTCGTCCATGTCGGGGGTTAGGGTTAGGTCATGGGTGAACCACATGAACAGGAGGGAGCTGAGCACACAGCCCTGGGGGGCTCCGGTGTTAAGCACTAGAGTGGAGGAGGTGTGACTGCCAATCCCAACTATATAGGTTCTGTTTGTGAGGAAGTACAATATCAAGTGTGATAATTTGCTGATCAATTTCATAGAGAAGATTGTGTTGAATGCTGAGCTGGAATCCACAAACAGCATTCTGATGTGTTTTTCTCAAAGTGTGTGAAAACTGAGGAAGACTGTGAAGATGGCATCCTCTGTGGATCTGTTTGTTCTGAAAGCAAACGGTTGAGGGTCCAGGCTGACTGGGACGTTTTTCTGTGCTAGAGAACAACTTTCTCAAAGCACTTCACCATGGGTGTGGGCACCACAGACTAGACACTGCAGACATTTTAGGTACAGGGACAATAGCGGAGGTCTTGAAGCAGGTGGACACACTCTTTTGCGACAGTGATATTTAAAAAATGTCAGTAATAACCTCAACTAACTGATTGGCATGTTTTTAATCCACTGCCAGGGATGTTATCAGGCCCAGCAGATTTACTCATATTCACTCCCAGCAGGACTCTTCTCACATCTGCTGTGGACACTGACAGTGGCCGGTCCTCTGGAGGTGGAGTAGACTTTACAGCTGACTCCTTGTTGAGAAGATCAAAGTGAGCATAAAAAGGTGTTTAGCTCATCTGATGGGGCATTCCTCCTTGCCTAGCCTGTGATGTTTTTGATCGCCTGCCATATATCTTTGGGGTTGTTGGTCTTGAGGTCTCTCTCCAGTCTCTGCTGTTGTCTATGCTGTGTCTTTGACAACTTTCAGTCTCTCTCTAGTGGTGCTGTATGTTTCCTTGTCACCTGGCTCTGTAAAGAGCCTTAATCTCTCCATTCATCCAGACCTTCTTGTTGAAGAAAGATTTTTATTGTCTCAGTGATCACCACATCAGTAACACATGTATGATGTCACTGATTATGTGTAGAATGATGATGCGGTTCTCCCTTGGTGGCAGCCTCTCTGAACATGTGACAGTCTATACACTCATAACAGTCCTGTAGAGCTACTGTAGCCTCATTGTCCACACTTCAACTGTTTTTAATGACCCTACCAGTTTGTGCAGCAGTATTGGTTGACAAGCCCTCAAGGCATCTCTACTTCATTGTCCTCTCATGGCTGAGGGCAGACTGGACGCAACAGTGACTCACTATTGCATCTCAAGGCACAAGTGGTATTAGAATACAGCACTGGCTAGAGCTAACTCATTACAATGCCAACTTTAGTAAATATCTCTGCAACACAATACACAGACATCTTTGACATGACATTAGAGGTCTTACTGTGCATTCAGACCAATCGTGAATTGAATCTTCGCGTTGCGTGACTTGCGAGAGTTTGATTGTTGAGTTTCTGAACGTAAACACAACCCAGTTTGCTAAAGCGGTATGAACCCAAATTAAACATTTGGCTATGATTTAATTACAATAAACAGATCAACAGGATCGTCGGCCAGCAGAGACTCTGTCCCGCTGCTCTGCCTGGTCCTCTTCACACAACATTCTGAAGCAGTCTGTGACATCCAGACAATCTCAGTGTTGACAGGCTATCGTGACAGTGTCACACGACTTCGAGTTGAACAATTTCAACTCACCAGATTGAGCGAAGGACCTGCGTGCTGCCCGGCAGGAATTTGTGTCTCTCAGCGTTGTTGCATTGACTTTGTATGTAATCGCGCCACGCCCAATTCTCACCTCACGGTTGCCCTGAAATTGACATTAATTGTCACATTCTGTTCTTACACATTGTACTTTTAAAGCAATGAAACAACGTAAAGTATTTTTTTTTTCTTCATGATTACCAATAAATTGTACAGGCTGTACAGCATGGTGGTACAAGGGGGCGGTTGTGGCTCAGGAGATCCACCAGTATATGAATGTTAGTTTCTGTTTGAGCACTTGGGCTCAGTGTATAAATGTGAGTGAATGGTGAATGCAGATGTAGTGTAAAAGCGCTTTGAGTGGCTATACAAATGGACAGAGACGGGACCAAACAGGAGACAAGACTACACTAAAACATGGAGATATAAGACTAAGGACTAAGACAGACCATAATGATAAAACACAGAAGTACACAGATCAGAAAAACACTAAACATGAACTATAGCACAGGACTAAGAACTAAGATGAGAGACAAGACAGTTACTCGAATGAACAAAATAATAAACTAGACTACAAAACTCCAAACCATGACAATATCAAATAAACACAATAAAAACAACAGCACAAAACCAAATCCTAACAGTTTTGTGTTTTTTTCAGCTAAAACATCTATGAACTGTACATTATTGGAATGAAAACAAAATATTGTAAAACAATATTATATATTTACACAACTTTTAACCTCTCAAGCATCTGTCCTACCTCCTGCAGCTTTGTTTTGTATGTGATTGTTGATACAGCAAACACATTAATCTCTATACTGAGAGTAGGAGCTAATCTACTCTCACCACAGTGGTGAGTGATCCTTTCCTCCCCGCATATTGTACACCCAAAGTGATTGAATAGAGTGCCAAACGTTTGATCCTCTTCATTTGTGTGTCTCTTCTGCCTCATAGCAACCACTCAAACCATACTTTAACAAAGTAAAATGGGAGAAAATGGGATCTCAGTAACTCCACAACTCATCAGCAAGAACCAACTGTACGCACACAGCCGGCCTCTATCCGTCCAGGACCGAATATATGACGAGGCTTCTACATAGATGGAGCTAAAAGTCTAGTTGTCTTACAAAATCCTTCCACTGAATCCAACCATCACACAGGACCCTGATATGCTCTTGAACTAACTGTGAATAGTATAGAAGCTCTGGAAGAGTAAATGAGACCAGCAGATTAACTCTGTTCGTTATCAATTTTGCGTACTACATTTTTTATGCTGACTCAAGAGTGCACTCCAGTGGAAACACAAAGTATCACAACTTCAACTGAACAAAATAAATTGAAATGGATGTTTCACAAAATCAGGGAACTAAAGGGGGAATGTGATAAATGGACTTTTATTACACTTCTCACTTCATGTAGAATGCATTGAAATGTGTAGCATGCAAACTAATGTTATGTGTCTATTTGTAAGAATGCAGCTGCCTCCAAACTGTGTCTTTAATGTATCTCATTCAGTGGCATAAAGCTGAAAATTGTATGCATGTATCATACTGTATGTATTGTATCATACTGTAAAAGTTACTGAGGAGTGAAAAGAATTACATGTGCTGTTCCTCCACAATAGAAAATTACAACCATACTGTATCAATAAAGAGCAGCTTAAATAAAGAATATAATATACTGTATACTTTGTAATACAGATGGGCTGTAGTTAAGTCCAGATAGGGATTATGTGGGATGATACAGAAAACACTGTGTGAGTGGTAAGGAATACAAGTACAATGGAAACGATTCATCAAAGCTGTCAGCACACATTGCCTCAAACTATTGCCACATTAACACTTAACCTTCTCCATACTTCAAGCTATTTCCTTTGAGGACTGACAGAACTGTGCATAATATCAATCTGCATGTCAGGTACCAGCTGGAAACAAGTGGTGGAGGGGATTGTACAACTCATTCAACTACACAGAAAAAAGTATTTGGTATTTATAACAGTAGGGTAGTATTTCTTCTTTCTTTCTTTTTTTTTTTGTTGTTATCTATCCAGGGTAGATTAGCTGAGAATGAATGTTCCATTATCTCATCTCTTTCACCAGTGAAAGGACAGGTTCTGATTTTTCATATCTGTCTTAGTCAATACTTACAAGCCATATGTACTCTAACCGTCCCTCCTGTCTGCTAGGAAGAGATCCCTTTTTAGCATGATTACACTGTAAAATATGAGGGACAAAATATACAATCCTCGTTCAGTCAGAGACATTTAGGTCAAGCAAATGATCTTAGCTCCTCCAAATTCATACAGTAACAGTGGAGTATCAAACATAGATGTAAACATACATTAAAACCCTAATTCATATAGGGAGGTTGTTGCATGTTGGAGGGAGTCGTGGCAGCAAGTAGTAGTACTGGTAACAGGAATCATCAGGGAAACTTGTAATTCATAAAGACCACTAAAGTAAACTTAAGTACACTCAGAGGTCACCCTTGTTCAACTTTGACTCAGTGGATTTTGCCAGTTGGCTAATAGAAACTCCAATCTTGGAACCCATCACCTATCGTCTGACGACGATTTTACCTCTTGGGCAACATCCATGTTTCAGGGCCAAGACTACTTCTTCTGAGCGTTGTTTACAATCCGATTAGCAATCACATAACCCATTAGCTATTGTCTGACGATGATTTGAGTGCCGATACATTTAATAAAAAAGCTAATAAAATTATAATCTCTAGATTTCCGAGATTGATTAAAAGCTAAATGTTGTTAGACGACAGCCAATGAGTTATGAAACTGCATTTCGGCCAATGTGTTCCACCTCTTTTGTTCTCCACACAGACTGTTTAGTCACATGCAACCAAAGCCTGCTTAAGCGTGATTGGTCAATACTACTCGGACTACAAACAGAAACCATAATGCTTTGATACCAAAATCTTGTTCCTTGCCTACAGATTGTGCATTTATATGCAGATATCTGTTTATAGAGATTAATGGAATCCCTGACTGTCTGAACATGTAAAATGTATTATTCCATTGTACCTACAGACATACATACATTATTA
Source organism: Micropterus dolomieu (assembly GCF_021292245.1). NCBI lineage: Eukaryota > Metazoa > Chordata > Actinopteri > Centrarchiformes > Centrarchidae > Micropterus > Micropterus dolomieu. The sequence goes on from NC_060168.1 coordinate 17,116,456, forward strand.
TATCACAAAACCATATATTACAAACAACTAATTGCAGCTTTGCTCTCACAGTTTATGCTTGCGATTGCTCTGAGCAATATTTATTTATTACTGGCATCAGAAACTTGACATCATGTCCTTCTTCGAGATGCGTGCTGGGCAATTTTGTTGAACAGAAGGGTAATGTGAGCATCTCTTTAGCCTGGCAGTTTGTAGATGTATTGCCAATGTTGGGAAAATACAGACATGCAACTACCAGGCTGTATCCCTCCAGCGTGGCTCGGTACAGAAACACTGTTCATGCAAACACAAAAAAGAATTTAACACTACAGAGGCAGCAACTTTCAAACATACCCACTTGACATTATGTCCGCTATCACTCACAGTGTAGTAGTGCTAGAAGAGCTCACTTCTTGAGGAGGAATGATTACAGTGAACAACTCTTTCCATGTACTGTATGTACAGCATGTGAGTGTTTATTAACATAATAACAAATGTACCTATATAAGTGCCTTTGAACAGGCTAAAAACATGACTCACAGTGTGAAGAAAATGATAAATAGACGAGGTAAATATTTCATTTTGTGTTTTTGTGGCTGGAAACCAGAGTGGTTAAGGGTTTATCTGTACTCTGTCCTCTCTAACTAAAAGACATTTATTATGCTTTCATCTCTTTGAGTCCCTCTTTTCCTACATAAGCACTGTGTCCCTTGGTAATTCTGGTCACTCAACCCTTCTCCATCTCTCTCCCCCTCTCTTTTCTTCAGAGTGACCATCGACTGCTCAAACTACATGAAAACCATTCATCATTGCTTCTTAAACATCATATTAATGTGGGGAAAAACAGAACCTTATAGACTCTTTCTCTCGCTCGAAAACGCACACACAACAGTACACACACACGGCTCGCTCTGTATAAGCTATCAATCATAGATATTGTCATTATTCAACTGTGTCATCGACAAGACCCTCTCCTCCTCCCTCTCTCTCCAGTCTCTGTCTCTCTTTCTCCCTTTTCCATTCTCCCTATTCTCTCTCTCACACACACACACACACACACACACACAGAAGAGAGAGAATCATGAATCATAAATCTTATGAATGCCATCTAAAGACTGCTCAGCGCTATGAGAAAGAGAGATGACTGATAGATGTGAGTGACTGTGGCGAAAGCAAAGAAGATGGACAGAAGGTTGTAAACAGCAACACCGAAGTCAGAAACTGCAGATCAAGGGTCAAACGTATCAGAGGAGGCACAATATGGCAAAGACGGAAAGAGTAAACGGGAGAGGAGGAGAGGGAGTAAATGGAAGGAAGAGAAGAGGGGGAGGAGGAGGGGGAGGGTGTGAGGGGGGTGCTGCCACAGTGAGGCTAAAGCCATAACTCATCTTTTATTAAAAATAATGAAAAAAACTTAATGAGTTAATAATATCACAGAGAAAGAGATAGGGAGTGAGACCGAGATGGAGGAAGGGACAGGAGGACGAGGGAAAGGAAGGAGGAGAAGAAAGGAAATGAGGAGATAGAAAAACAAAAAACAGAACAGGGTCAATGTTTGTCTCTTTTCACCTTTTGGTCATTTTTCCTGTTTTCAAAGTTCACACAAGATCCATAACAGCGGCAGGGACAAACATAGCGATCCCCCTCTTTCTGCCGACCTAAATCCCAAAGCCTGCTTGGTAATTAAAGGCACTTAACAACCAATTAACAGAGATGAGCTAAATTAGGAGGATATTGTCTCCTTTGACTAGGCTACTGCATTATCAGTGTATTGAAACAGCGATGAACAAACCTCAGTGGCCCGTGTTTGCATGTAGGCAAATGACGGATTAATTACTATTAAAACATCAGCATCTTAATGAGCTTGGAAACAATTAGAGAGATCGTTAGCATGTGGAGAACGGCTGAGAACAGAGGAAGGGGGGACTGCAAAACAAGAGAGAAATCTTCATTGGGAAGCAATACTGATTAAATGGACGTATGGTCGCACTCATCGCCCAATATCCACGGACCTATTAAATACATGACATCACCATTTGTCTTTTCTACCGTCAAGCTACTTTTCTCCTGCCATCATCTTTCCCCTTCTTCTCCAGCTTCCCCAACTCTCTGCATTTGTTTCGCCTCTCATAAAAAGCCTTTTTCTTGCTCTTCCCTTCGTTTCTCTACTTTCTGCTTTTTCGCTCCCATTTCTTCCATCCTTCCTTCATGCTTGGGGGGCACAGTCCTGTGAAGGAATTTAATATGCAACTTTTATATGAGAAACCAATCGCATACGTCTGGGTCTATTGGGCTCGCAATCTATCGGCCCGGACGGCTAATGCAATAGAGAGAGCCGGGGCTATTTATCACACAGAGAGCTATCTTTTCCGCTCTCTCTCCCACTCTGCCCTCGCTCTCTCTGTCTTTATTCAAGCCTAGATTCCTGGCTGCCACTAAATCAGGCCAACTATGAGCTATGGCTGCCCAGAGGGCATCTCCTCTTTTATAGGGGGATTTGGATTTTGTATCTACTGGTTCCTCAGTGGTCGTTGAGACTGTGCTAACGGAAGCTATAAACATTCAACAAACAAAGGCAACAACTTAAATGTCCCTCCGTCCCCACTGTAATGATCATGAACGTGTAGAGATATATGGTGGTAGGGGGATCCATAAACCTGATGAATAAGATACCATGGCATTTACAATGATGGTGCAAAGATTTGTTTGTGTGCATGTCTTCAGACGGAGAGGCAGAAACTTATACAAAGACTACACATGCACAGACATGTTTACACATATTATACTGTTATAGTATAGTATTTGTACACATGTCTGTGTAATATGCACAACAATATTACTAATACTAGTGACACACAGCAGCAGCAAAACTTCAAAAGTTTCCTGCTGAAAAACAAAAGCGACAGTGTACAGAGGACGCTGCCCACCTGCAGCAATTAAAATGCCTCAGAAAACCAAATTCATTTCAACAAATTAGCCACATTACTGGCCACTGTGTAATCGCTGATGGCAATTAATAAGAAATTAGTCACAATCAGCCGTATATTAACATCTCACCCAGGGGCCGCGGCTGGAAATTAATAACCGGAGATTCATCTCTCTAACTGTCTTTCTGGCTCTCTCTCTCTCACTCGCACACACACACACACACACACACACACACACACACACACACACCTTTGCCCACCTATATTGTTCATGAATCTCCTCTAAGACACAGATTTTTTCTATGTGGATTGTCTCATATGATCCGCAATCTGCTCGTGTCAGCTAGCCAGCTTCCTCTTTACCAGGGTGTGAAAACCCCCTGAAAGACATGAGTGTGTGTGTGTGTGTGTTTTCTCACCAAAGCATGGACAGTCAACACATCTGCTATGAACAGTTTGTGGACATGTGGACACACACACACACATAAATATAAGAGAGAGAGAGTTAGATACTGTATATCTGTGTGGTATGTAGGCCTTATGTATGTGTGTGTATGTGTGCAAAAGGTGCTACTCAAATGGGGAGGGGGCATCGGTGGAGACTGGGCCCGCCTCTAGGGGTCCTCACACCAATCAGCAAAGCGCACCAAGAATCAATTAACACCAGTGGGAGGGGGCAGAGGGTACGGCACCACACACACTTAGACACACACGCTGTCCTCAAGCACACTGCCCACACACATGGTACTGTCTGAGGAGATATCCATCAGATCACACATTGTGCAATATGCCAATGTGTGTGTGCGTGTATGTGTGTGCCTTTGAGCGTGTGTGTCCCCGTCCCGGTGTGCCCCGGTCTCTCATGGTGTGAGGTTGGGGAACAGATTGGGGGTCAGCAGGGGGGTCAGGCCAGGGTCACCCCCATCTGAGCTGTGTGTGTGTCAGTCTCTACATGTATGTGTGTGTGAGTGTGTAGTATAGCCTGACCACCACTTCCAGGGCTCACTGGCAGGCAGAAGTGAATAAGATGGATGGTGTTGATTCATACTACGAATTCATTGCTCCCCTTGAATCCATAGAGAATAAATACATCCACAGATATTATGAAGCAAGGGACCAAAATGAGCATCTCACATTTTATATTCCTCCTTCACTTTTTCTCTCTGTGTCTTCTCTCCATTTCTCTCTCTCTTTGTCTCTCTCTGGTGTGGGGACAGCTGCTGGTTACATGAAAACCATTCATCACTGCATCTTTACCAAAAAGTTATTGACAGAGGAGAGGAAGCGGAGCTTTATTGGCTACATTATACACATTTGGACCAAGAGAAAAAGTCACGCATCAGTGGAAACATGAAAACTCGAATTAAGTAGTAACAATAGGCAACCGTATTTTTGGGACAGTGCTGATGCTTAGCTTGTAAGGGGAGCCGTGAAGAGAGAGCAAGAAAGCGAGAGAAGACATTTCCGCTACAACAAACAAAACAGAACGGCCAAATAAAGTGATCAAAGAGTGTCTACCATTTGCCCGTGAACGTTCCACTGCGAAACACCACCTCTTTCCTCTCGCTCTCTCTACACATTGCTGTCTCCATCTGTCAGCCCATTGCACCCGTCCGTCCACTAACCCCCCCCCTTCGTTTCCTCTGCTCCTCTCTGGCCTTCCTACCCTCAGGGAGGTAAGGTGATCTCCCTGCGCTGGTGTAAGTGACTGGTATTAGTCTCCTTCTCTGTCTGTCTGTTTGATCCCGGCACTAATGACTCCACAGGGACTGGGGTCTGATAATGGGAAATCAATATAGAGAATAGCGCTCTGGAGTGGCCTCACTTAGCTCTCGCTCTTTCACGCCTCACAGCAAAGTGCCTCTGTGTATTTGTGTGTGTGAGGAGGGGCGAAGTGTACAGTGTGTGCGCCCATGAGCACGTCTATCAAGGAAATCTGTGTAAATCTTTGTGGAGACTGCGGCCTATTACCAGGTGCTTGTAAATTTACAAAATATATCACAATTATATTCATGTTTTTTAATTCAAAATAAGGATTACTTGCAGTTCTACGGGCTGAAATTATTCTGCAGCTCATGAAACATTTCAAAAGCACATTTGATCAAATCAAAGTTACTGGAGAGGTGACATTTTCAGGGTCATCCGGCAGTAATATGCATGTGTGGCTGTGTATATGTGAGCGTGTGTGCCTAATCGGTCACACTCCTGCGCCTGGGGCCAGACAGGTGGGGCTGGTGGCATGAGGCTGGTTCCCCCCTTCCACCCTGAGGGGCCAGAAGGCCCAGCAAAGCAGGGGGCTAGAGTAGCTCCCTCTGCCAGGCACCAGAGCACTATGGCTGGTGACAGCTGGTCCTCTATCTCTCCCTCCCCTCCTCCCCTGCATGAGCGCCCTGCGGGCAGGCAACAGGAGGGGTGAGGAGGTCAAGAGGCAGGAGAGAATGGAACGGCGGCGACATGCAGCATAATCGGCTTTTATGAAGCGGAGAGGACACAGACAGAGAGAGACGGGAAACACAGCTCTGACACAATGCAACGGACTACAAGCAGTAATGAATTAACACATTAGCGCCACGACCAGGGGCGTTCAGGAGCACTCAGCTGCTCTTAAACACAAACCCACACTGGCACACTCTCTCTCTCTCTCTCTCTCACACACACACACACATAAATCAGTCATAAGTCCTTAAAGCACCAGCAAACACACTCTTATTAATTACATGAGTCATTTTGTCGATGGCAGATCCCTCTGAAAGCCACTGACTCTGATCAGAGACTAAAAATGTCTCCACAAAAACAGAAACATTTACTTAGCACTCAGATTAGATAAGACAGAGATTAACTCTTAAAAGTACAACCACACACACAAAGACGAGACAAAGCCATGGGAATCCTCTTGTCCAAACTCAACCCATGTGTTCAATTATCATCAGCCCCAAATGATCCCCATTAATGCTTTAACTCTTTCTCTAACATCTCCATCTCAGTCATCCATCCATCCTGTTTTTTGGGGGGTTTTTTGCTCTCTGCTCTCCGTCCATCCCTATAATTCACGTCTGTGCGGTTACTTACTTCCCTTTCTCACTCTCTTCCTCTCCATCGTCCTCTCCCTCCCTCCCTGACTTTTAACCAGCGTGAAGAAGCAGCCATGCATTCAACCATCAGACAGGCTTACATGGTCTACCCTCACACACGCACACACACACACAGAGTCAAAGCATATTGTTCCTCAAGAGTAACAAGAATGTGATGTTCACTGAAACAAATATCCACCATATCAGGGCATTTTTATGTGGTTAAATGTGCATCCTGATACTTGCAGGGGGAAAAAAGCTTACATGACTGATTTGTATACAAAGAAATCTCACTGAAAGTCTCTCTGTTGCTCGTTGCTGTTTGACTCCATGTGGAGAATATATCAAAGTATCCACCACAACATTTTTAAATCTACAAAAGCGACAACATTTAAACTTATGTTTCCTCCAATAAAGAGAACCTTTTCAGAGGACAGCCTTCATATTTGGTAATTCAAATCCTTTAATATGTACTGAGCCACATATATAGCATTAACAGTGACATTGTATTTGGTTTATCTGCTTTTTAAGTCTTCTGGAAGATAAACTGTGTCCACATGGTGCACAGAGCAGTGGTCCAGTGACAGGGATGATGATGGCCCTGACCAAGTCCCTGATGGGGGATCCCATTCCTCTCCTCTCTTCCAACAATCCCACTGAGCATGTCAATATGAAACACAATACCCCCCCACACAGGGGCCATGCTAGGCTATCCCTCCCATTATAGACAAGACAGGCTGATATTGATAGGATGAGCCTGTAAACTGCTGCATCTGCGCATGGCTGTGGTATGGAGAAAAGTGTAAATTAGACCAAATCAAGTCTCCCAACAGTAAAACACATTTTCACAATATTGCACTCAATGTGAGCATGATTTACAACACGAATTTTGTTGTATGTGGGTTGAAGCAAAGCCGGCCATAAAGCTTTGTTTACCCAACTTTAAAAAATCCACAGCCTTGTAAATGTTGTCAGATGGCCGATGCCAGTGTCTTTCAGCTTAATACTACCTATATTAAATAGTTTAAATATTTCATAAGGGCGGTTTTTAGAGCGAGGGAGGGGAAATCGTTAGCTGCGGTAAAGTTTCATTAACTGGTCCCCATTTCGCTGCGAGGCAAACTCATCTCCTCTTATTGTAATAAAACAATCTCTCTCTCTCTCTCTCTCTCTCTCTCTCTCTCTCTCTCTCTCTCTGGGCGCTGCTATCCACTCATCTCCCTCTCTCCACCGCCTCTCTCCTTCTCTTTTACATCATAATAATACACTACATCCCCTTTAAATGCACTATTACTTACCGCTGCCTTTTCATATTGTAACATCACGGGCACTTTAGCGACAATATAAAAGCGTGTCATTCATTATTCAGAAGCAGCCGGCCTCGTCCCCCTTTTAAAAAGTCAGGCGCGCCGCTGAAATTGATAACGGCGAAGAGACGCGCAATAAAAACGCAGCCCCCGGGTACCGAGCTGCAGCCCAGACCCCCGATTATGCAGATCAAGTGGTAATTTCTCAAACAAATCGCACTCTTTCACTCTTTTGTTGTCGTTTCTTTTTGGACTTTTGGAATCAGAGTGTCAGCATTTATATTGCCTGTGGAAAAAAAACGAGGATTGATGCGCAACTTAATTGTCCGTGTGGGCTGCAGGCTTTTCAGAAACACTATCTAAATATTTTGGCCTAAACGAGATAACCTCAAGGCTGCTTTTTAAAGGGGGTGTTCTTTTTTTAAGTGGGCTCATGGTATTACTTTTTTTAACCTTTTCTGCCGTAATGATGAAGCAATGAAATGATCCGACACTGTCTTCAACATTCAGGCCATCAATAAATCCAGAAAGGCTGCCAGGAGGCGGGCAGGAGTTTCTCCTGGTGTGATTTGGATTACCGGTGTCACGGTGGTATCCCGGTAGGTCAGAGCTAATGTGTCATAATCCCTCATTATCATTGGGATGCACAGGATTACTAACACCTATCATCTGCAACCAGTAGGACCCAGTCTGCTTTGTACAGGCTGGAGCAGGGACTGCCTTCACTCCGCGGAGGAGTCAGGATAAACGCAATAACTATTAACTTTCATGAAGCAGTTTCCGTTGTGATCTGGGTATGCGTCGCCCTGTAAGTGGCCATGTAATTGTTATAAATTAATTAAATTAATTTAAATGTGTTTTGTTCGCCATAGTTACTGTTGGGGAACTGTTCGTTCAAATGTCTTCAAGAGAAACATAAAAATGTCCACAAAGATGACAGCTATAACAGACCAATTCTCCCCCATCAAAAGCCACCGGTGAGCTCACATATGGCAGGGTGGACCAGCCAACACTCAGAGTCTGTCCATATTGCCAAACAAACACCTCCGGCCTTGTCCAATCTCATATTGCTTCATAAGACTTTATTGTGAAGGGCGAGATGCGGATCCTTTTTTTAAATATAGCCTATATTACCCACTACAGGATCTTTGCATTTCCGTATGATTTGTGTGGCATATAACCTCACAAGTCACAATTTTACCAATAACAGTTTATTTTATTACAAGAATTTTTAATGTAGTTTAACATACAGTGTCATATAAAATCAGGCTGCATTTTCTTAAATAATGAATTGTGATTACAAAAACGCTAATAGACTAATAATAATAGCTAAAACACCGCATAAAGTTTTGGTCAAGAAGTCAGCATAACTCAAATACTAAAATGTAATTATTTGCATGGTTCAGACATTAAAATTCATTCCCACAAAAACAATGATTAATGAACAGATTGGACAGATCTTTTACACTCCTACAAATTTAAATCCCATTGTCACTAAATGATTATGTTGGGCATTAGTTGGTTAGTACTGTAATGTGATAGCCTAAAAAGCCACCTGCCGCATCCAAACCCGATGCGCATTTGTCTGTCCCTAAGACAAGTTAGTGAAAATGTGATTATCCGGTCACTTTGGGCGCCTGTAACATTGAATCTGAGCGGTTAGCAGCTTCCAGAGCCCGGACGCTTTATCTGAAGTAGCCCATGGCCTTCCCGTGTCAGGTCATTTAATGTGGCACTGGCTACGAGGAACAAATAAGGCCACGTAATGCCATGCTCAATAGGTGCTGGTGATTCACTGCCAATGTTCAATTAGGCTGCTGTCCTTTTATTTTAAAAAGAGATGTGGTGGGTTTCATGTGCGTAATTACGCACCGGTAAAATGATAACTCTTGAAGCTTTATAATTTGTATTCTGTTTTAATTATCTCAAAGTACTACCGTCTTTAATAAAAGCTGGTGAAATGCATGATTAAGTAAATGTTTTCAAGTGATTTTACAACTACACCAAACCAACATGAATGTGACTACTCTGCATTTGGTTATAAGGTGTCAAAATTTAAGGCTTTAAATCCGACGCATTATGAATATTGGGAAAAAAAAATAAAAACAACACTTCATCATTTTTGGTTTCAGGTTTAAAATCCAACATTTGTAAACAGCTGAACATTAGACGCCACAGTGCAGCCGAATCTCAAAGAACGAATAAAAATAACTCGGCATTTGATTATAAGGCGTGGAAGATGTGAGGGATAAAAGGAATATAAATGGAGACTGACAATTCTTCCTTTTGTTCTCCTCTTCATAATATACCCATGATAAATAGTCTTCAGGTTATAAAGCACTTCCTAATATCTTTCAACCCCGTTCCCGTGTGAACTTATTATCCCCGTATATTCCACATGTGCCAAATGACACAAACAGAAGACGTGACACAGACAGCAAGAGGACAAATGATGCGCACTAGGAAAGATGAGTTGTGTCTAGCATGAGTAGTGGTAATGGGCAGAAGCATCATTTCATCCGAACCTAAAAGGTGTGTAAAAAGTTTGTCACCAAAACGTATCCCCCCGTTAAAAGTGCGGAACACTGACAAATGACTGACAAAACACAATTTGGTTGAAATTATAAAATATTAGATGTCGTCTCCAAAGAGCCTAAAAAGAGTATTGATCTTCAGTCATCCCTGGTGTGATTTTTTATTTATTTATTTTTACATATGCCCCTATAAATTTCCATGAAGCTGTCGTTTGCTCCTTGCCCTCATTCTCCATTACAATGATAAAAAACGACAACATCAAATACTGACTCACTCATAAGGCTTGAAGATGCTATATATATATATATATATATATATATATATATATATATATATATATATATATATATATATGACGCCCGTGGTTATGGGAAATCTTGGTTATTGTGCCAAATCGTGAGCCTACCCCCATTAACATTCAATCAGTCATTCTGGTGCCAGCCAATGAAAGGTGGAGAGGGATGGAGGAGGACGGAGCTGCTAGACGGAGCTTTTTGACGCGCTGAGAGGAGGACAGAGCGTCACATCTCTCCAAACGCCCATCAAACTTTCACCACAGCCTGTGGAGAGGACCCAGTTCTCTGAAAGAGGCCTGCTAGAGACAACAAGGATGATGGAGTCACTACTGGCGATCACTTCTGGTATAGTTTAACGCTGCTGCGAATTTCCCTGAAAACGTCTTGTTCAGTTTTTTCGTCCTTCTTGCGACAGAGCGACGGGGATGGAGCAAGCACCCAGCGCGCCGAGCCCTCCTCCCAAACCGGCCCATCACGAGCCCATCAGCTTCGGGATCGATCAGATCTTGGGAGCCGGTACAGAGCCGGAAAACGGGCGCACGGCTGGGAGACAAATTGGATCAGATTTAAGCAGCGGGGACGGCTATTACAGTTTAGGAAGCCCGACCGGAGCCAGCGCGCCCTCATACACCGCGCTGTCTATCTCCCTCTCCGGTATAATGCCTCCGGTGGAGGCTTCAGGTTCATACGGCGAGAGCAGGAGTCTGGCCAGCCGAGTGATTCGAGTCCCGGCACACAGACCCATGACAGCTCCGGGACCCCCGGCCCCAGTCCAGGGCGCTGTTCCTGGGTTTGGAGGGCTTTGCTTCCCCTGGATAGGCAACAGATTCGCCAAGGACAGAATATCAGGTAGGCTATGACAGCTGTTAGACTTAATGGGTTCGCCTCATTAATATTTGATTATGTTTCAAAACGCTAGTAACTGCTGCTGAACCATTAAAACAAACAAACACCTGTGCCAAATATTTGTAAAGGCCTTATACAGCCAACGGAACTGTTTTCACCTTAATTATTTAAATGGTTTAAGAGAGGAAAACATAAAACAGGATACAAATGTTTGTTTGTTTTTTTTAAATTATGGAGTGTAGGCCACTACATTTACAGATTATTAAAACGCATTGTGTCTGCTTTAGTTACCGAGTTCACTCATATTTTTATAAGTTGAATATTTAACTTCTACATCATATAGATAAACAAAAGTAATAATGTACAATTGCACAGCTACTTTCATCAGGCTTTGTTTTTTTAATTCTCAAACAGCAATATTGGGGTCTGTCATCATTTACTGTTGTGGTGAAAATGAACTAAAATATTAATAATAGGCTATGCTGAAGAGAAGAATAAGATCACCAAATAACTGACATCATAAATTATAGACAAAAAGTAAAAAAAAAAAAAAAACTTTCTGAAATAATAAAGGGTGTAGTATTTAACTACAAGGTAGCCTAAATATTAATTGAAGATTATGCAAATTAAAGTTGGTATAAAACATTTTGTCACACAGACAGCCATACGATTAAATATTAAGAGGAACATTTACTAGCAAAGGCCTAAATAGCCTACATGTAAAGAAAAGATAAAGAGGCCGCTGTCTCTGTAATTAGTGCGCAGGTCATCTGTTAAAGCCCAAACAACTTTAAATGAGTATGAGTATTTATTTATGTCTTATAATTGCATTGTTTTCCTATACTTTGGCCAGACTCATCTTTCACAATCATTTTCATTTCACACAAGGCTTACACAGTCTAAATAGGGAATTGTTGTCAGACAGGGCGGATATATGTGATATATGGGCTTGAATTTCCATACAGAGTGGGGAGTGAATTAGTCGGTTTGGTGCTGTAGCAATAAAATCTCATCTTTTACTCACCGGTGTCTCTCTCTGTTCCCCGCAGCGGCTCTCGTGCCGTTCGCCGTTACGCGGCGGATAGGACACCCGTACCAGAACCGGACACCTCCCAAACGGAAAAAGCCCCGCACGTCCTTCTCCAGAGTTCAGATCTGCGAGCTGGAGAAGCGCTTCCACCGGCAGAAGTACCTGGCCAGCGCCGAGCGGGCAGCCCTGGCCAAGAGTCTGAAGATGACAGACGCACAGGTCAAAACCTGGTTCCAGAACCGCAGGACCAAGTGGAGGTTGGTATGAAATTTCATCTTCAAGTTACCTGTACTAATATCTGAAAGCGCATTTCATCACACTTCACTCGTAGAAAACTCGGCTACTACAGCCTTCTTCAAGGAGGAGTTCAAAAATCAAACTTTCGCCATTTAGCAGATGACCCCATGCGCAATTTCCTGTGAATTGACCACGTCCACACGGAACAAAAAAACGAAAAAAGATTTCAGCTTTTATAAAATTTTAAAGGCATTTTTTTCCTCTTCTTGTTCCTCTTCTTCTTCAATTTATACAATATTAAATAGTTATGGTATAAAATATATTAGATATAGCCTATATTGATACATATTACATAATAAATCCACAAAATGTAGATTTTATCAATTATTACATGGAGTCAAAGAGATTTTTTTTTTTTTTTTTCATGCTTGAAACAAATCTTCTCATCATTGCATTGCCCTAGACATAATTTTATTTTAATTCTTATAACTCACCACTGTCGCTTTATGCAGCTTATGGGAATTTTCACACTTCTTCTTTAACCTTACATAACTCTTTTTATTTATCTATCTATTTATTTGTTAAGATTTTGTTTTTTACTCGTGTCTTCTTTCAGGAGACAGACAGCCGAGGAGAGGGAGGCGGAGCGTCAGCAGGCCAATCGCCTCATCCTGCAGCTTCAGCAGTCCGCCCTCCAGAAGTCCCTCAGCGAATCAGCAGTGTCGGATCCACTGTGCGCCCATAACTCCTCCCTGTACGCCCTGCAGAACCTCCAACCCTGGGCGGAGGAAAGGGAATAGAGACCAGACACCACGCTGTAATCAATAAGCGTCATCGATTATCCCTGGGAGGATAAATAAATTCAATTAGGCCTACATGAGGACAGTGGGACTTACTTTGATTCATGCAATGGAGAAAAAAATGTTGGACCAGTAAAACTGAAGAATGGGTCACAGCCAATTTGAGTGGATGGTTGTGAGAATGGACCTGAAATGATGGTGAGTGAAGCCTCTCTTGAAGCAGAAACAGAACTTGCTTGGAATAAATCTTGCGACTCTGTACTTGGGAACAGTGAGACTTTTTCAAATCCAAAAAGGACACAGAACTTGTCATTAAAATTTCTTGTCACCCTGTTGATTGTCCTTGTCATGCATCTTATTCTTTTTATTAGAATAAGACCAAGAAAGACAATTAACCTATAAAACTGAAGGAGGCAATTAATTCTCCACAGTGAGACACAATATGATGGAGTGTTTTTTCTGAAGGTCTTCTCTCAATGCAACCATCTCCTAAACAACAAGCTGACTTTCCTACACTTTGACAGGGTTGGCTCAGTTCAGCAGACAAAAAAAAGGCAAGGCCTTCACTCCACCTATACAACAGAGAACTTGCATAGAAATGTGTCACTGAATTTCAAATAAATATCCTGCTCTATTTTTATCAAAATGCACAGAAAGAAAGGTCACAAAAAGAATTCATTCACAAAAAGAATTAAGAAAAACAATTTGTTCCGGTGCTTAAACTTTCTTCCGCTCTCATTTATAAATGTAAACCCTCCAACTCCAATCACCTGTATATACACAGGTGTGGTGCACCACCTTAGCCCAAGAAAATGATGCCTAAAATGTTAACGTTAAGGGGAAAATGCTTTTGGGAGCGGTAATAAAAGGAAAATAGATGTCAGGATTACAGGGGAGAGAAGTGAAGAAAATATGAAAGAGGCTCTAAGTTGGGTAATAAAAGGAGTGATGCATGTTTAGTGATGGTGGTGACGGTTTTTTTCATATGCACATTATCATGCTTTATTTGTGGGCCGCGTCCTTCGGGATGGAGGCACAAATGTACAACTCTTTTTGTACTTTCATTGTATATGTGTAAATAACAGTATAAACCATTCTTGTGACCCTTTTTTTGGCTTGTGCTTTTTATGGTTCATCATTTAAAAAAAAAAGATTTTAAGGTTTTAATACACAATAATTATAAAAAAAGTTATGGAGCGACAAGGTTATAAAAAAATAGACGAATTAAGTTTGTTTCTTGAAAAGTTTATTGATAAATATAATGATTTTATACAGTATTTCAATACACACATGATTTCATTCTGACAGGTTTGAGCTGTCTATCTGTTTGTCTTCCTGTCTGTCAGTCTGTCTGGAAGAATGTCTGGGTACATTTGAGATGAGCCGCAACACAGCTCAGCAAGGAGTTTTATTACACTACTGGTAGCACAGTGAGTGGGCATGACAGCAAATCATTTATAAATCTGTATTTTTGTCCTGCTCAATCTTCAAAATGATGGCTCTTGTTAGAAACATGGCTTCCATTCCTTCAGAATCAGTGAAAAGGTCTCTCTCGTCTTCTGCCTTATTCTCGCCTCTTATGTCTCAGTCTATTCTTTCCCCACAGTCCTTCCTTCTAGCTCTCCCCTCTTTTGTCTCTCCCTCACAGTGAAAGGTTAGTCGCTCTGAGTCAACATTTTTAAAAACAGACAGAACTGACGATGAAACTCTCCTCTCTAGCAGGAACATTGTCAGCTCAGCCAGACTGAGCCTCAAGATAAAGCTACATGCTCGAATCATGACACTCATTTTTTTAAATCAGGAAAACAGAAACTTTGCATGAGGATAACACTCACACACACACGCACACACAAACATATGCATGTCCCTGTATCACTCTGCATCTGTTTGCCAGTAAACCTCTAAATGGACTTTTAATGAATGGCAGGTAGATTAATTACAGTTATATCCAATCAGAGAGACAGACAGGCAGAATCAGAAACATCCAGACGGACACGAATGATTCCATACAGTGAGAAGAAGCCACAGATACAACAGTTAAATATCTACAGTGGAGTTGTTACGACACTGAAACACTGACTGACACCACTGGATCACACGGTAGGAGTAAAGAGGGCTTTTGTCACGAGACGTAGGAGGTCAAATTCAGCTCTGCAAACCTTTACAGGCCTGTGCCTGAATTTACTCTGTAAACACATGTGGTGGCTCTGTGAGATGCTACACCCAGACCACGGCTTCCCATATGTATACACTTAGCAAGAGTATATGGCCACCAAGTTTTTTTTGTTGTTTTCTTTTTAAATGGTACCTATACGGCAAATATGCCGTAGGCCTCTGTCTTGCATGCTTCACAATATTGCTCACATTTGTTGTATTGACACAGAAATTCAAGATGAAAAAAAGCCTTATTTAAGCTTCAGATGCACCGAGTATGCATCTTGGTTGATCTCACTGCTAAGGTGCTTTTAGGAATTCCAGTCCTGCTTGATAATGTGGTTCATCTGACATATTTCAGGAAAAGTATTAGAGAATCAGTATTTACACACTCTCTAAAGTGACAGCAACAAACAAGGGCGATGGAGACAAGGTAAATGGTCAAATGAAGGGTTTAAGTCTTAAAGACATTTATCCAAAACCAGTGATGGTTTGTGGCCATGGATTTTGTTACAGCAAGATGGCCCTCCATGAAGTTCTGTGGAAATAGTCCCACATAGAGTGACAAGATCCTTGTTTTCAATAGCAAGCTATGCTGTTCCTTTTCTCTTGGACATTCAACTCTCCTTCCCTTTCTTCTTTTCTCGCTCTGTGCTTTTGTCTATTGCACTTTCTCCCACTTCTTTGTTGTCTAGATGACATTTTCAAAGAGCTGCAGGGACCTCATGATGTTTTCATCCTGTGAAAGATGGAAGATGAAAAAATTAAGAAGCTGACAGTGAGGAGAAAGTCATCCAGTAATCACCTTTTAATTCAGTTTACTGGCCACTAGGGGGCAGTGAAAGCCTGTAAAATGTCAGTGAGCAATCTCACTGCAGACACACACAATGATATTGAAAGCAAAGACCATAATTAATAGACAGTATAGTGAGACATGTAAAGGGAGAGAAAACAATGCTTTTTGTATATAGTAAGTAAATTTGCTTAATTTTTTGTGCAAAAAGCTAGTGCAGACATTTTGACTTGTCACAATCGGAAAAGCACAGCTTTTACTGATAATGGCTCTGTTAATCCAATTTTATTTATATAGCTCAAAATCATAACAGAGGTTATCTCAGGGCACATTTCATTAAGAGCAGGTCTAGACCTTTGCCTTATATTACTTACAGAGACCCAACAATTGCTGTGACAGAGTGACAGTGAGCCAGCACGCACAATACCCTTAAACTGAAGCAGCTTAATGGAATTCAGCCCTCTACTGCAAAGTTAAAGGGGTCTCAGAATTATAGAGAGAAGAAAATAAAGAGAGTACCTCTTGACACGAAAAGATGAATTCATCAAGAGTGACCACACCGTCTCTGTTTTTGTCCATTTTCTGTATAAAGCAAAGCACACGCTGTCAGGCTGTCTACCCAAGGTCAGGGGAGATATTAGCATGCCACCCAAAGATACAAATGCAGTGTGTATATAAATAGACATCGAACTAAAATCCAGTGGTGGAATGTAAGTACATTTACTGTACTAGATAGTTACTTTTCAGGTTACAAATGTCATATCCTGTCCAGTGAAAAACAAACAATGTATCTCCAAATTTGGTGAACAAACATTTTTCTGAGGAACTGAAGGATTAACCTCCTTGAATTAGCTGGAAAATGCATCGTCACAAATCTGAAAACAGGTCTGTATTTCTGTGCTCATGAAATGTGGACTTCTTAGAGCAGGCGGCCGATACATAATGCCGATATCAAAATAAAGAATATATATGTATTATTAATTGTTTTAGCTGTGATTTGCTGTCATTAAGGATGATATATTGGCCTCATGAGTGCAGGTATCGGCCGATTCTGATTATCTCAAAATGCCAGATATTGGCCTGATTAATCTATCACTGTTAAAGTAGCTAAACTTACCACAACCATAAACAAATACAGCAGTAAAATGTAACATACACATTAACGCAGCAGTAATATTAATCCATCATATATGATAATTAAACACTGACAGGGACCATTTTACTGCACAATGAGTATTTTTACTTTTCATACTATAACAAATAATGTTTACTTACAATACTTACATACTTTTACTTAAATAAGGTTTGAAAGCAGGACTTTTACATGTATTTTCACAGTGGCATTAGTACTTTTACATAAGTAAAGGATCTGGGCCCGTATTTATCAAGCTTCTCAGAATTACTCATAAGAACACTGCTAAGAACTGACTTAAGAGTGAAAAAAATTCTTGGCTCAAAGCTGTGTTTAAAAGTTAGTTATCAAGCATCATAGTCCTAATTTGAGTGAAGTAAATCTTAAGTGCCAGTCTTAGTGCTGATTTACGACACTTTGCTGTGCCGCAAACAGGATTTTCTTCTTTTTTTTTTGTATTATTCTTTACACTTGTTAAAGCACTTTGTAACTTGTTTTTGAAAAGTGCTCTACAAATAAGGATTATTATTATTATTATTATTATTTTGGATGACGTTGTAGCCAAGGACCGATCACTGAATAGATTTCCTTATTTAAGAACATTCTCAGATAAATTCACATTGAATGGTGAAATTCTTAAGTGGAGTTTATATTCAGCACACATTTAAAAATAAAGAATTTTCAAGATAATACATTATGATATAGGCCTATACATTAATAAATGAAAGATAAAAAAGTTTATCTTTATATGAGCACCATCAATGCGCCTACTACTCCTGTATTGCCGGCTTTTTGCATGAACTGTGCTTGCTTGCTTCTTTCGAATTACGGGGTTGTTGTTGGGAAGTCGATGAAACGCGTGACAGTGTGTGGAGCTAGTGCTATAATTGTTTCCATGACTATTCGGCTTATTGATGGTTGTGATGGCCACAATCATCTGCATTGCTGCATTTGTCCTGTGGCAAATAAACAAAGCATCATCTCCTTCAGTTTAACTGAAAATGCATGACTCTGTGAAGTCAGTGGTGAGATGATGTCCCTCACCAACTCGTTGACAAAGTTTATGCCTGCGCTGTCCGACCCCGTCTTATTAATTGTGCGTCGTCAAATAATTCAGAAACATTCTTCCTCTCCTGAAAGATGCATGTCTCTGTCTCCACAGTGCCATCACAAGCCCCTACTGGCAGCTCCTAATCACTTGAGAGACCTCTCAAGCTGTCTTAAATAACTGGGAGAATAAGAGTGATTCTTAGCTTTGAGAAATTTGATAACTTGCTTTTATTCTTAAGTTTAAAAGTAGGAGTAAATTTCATGAATTCTCGGCACTTAAGACTAAAATGGCACTTTGAGAAGCTTGATAAATACCGGCCCTGAATGCTTCTTCCACCACTGCTGAAATCAGCCGCCTATTCTGTGAGCTCATGGTCATCATGTCATTTTGGCAGCTTCTTTGTTACCAGGCGCTCTTTGCTGTGGTGTCACTGCACTTGTCAGATCACCAGCCACTACTCACTGTGTCCAGCATTGAGATGTCTTATTTAATTTAGAAAGTTTAGTTTATTTTCACTCTTTTATTTGCTCTTAAGCCATGGCTATCGCTGCTCTAACCACACAGCTTTTCTTGTGCTGCCGATGCTTCCAGGAAATGTAAAGCATGCGTTAGATTGATGCATCCTTGTTTGGTTAATCATCAATATTTGTGTTGTTGTTATCAGACTTAAATAAAGGACTCAGGTGTTGTTACCTGAAAGAAGGCTTCCACATGTTGTTTGGGTGCGTCAGTTTTCAAGACAGGGTAAGTGTACTTCCCCATCATGTCATATATCGCTCTGACAATGTCTGTCATCTCCTATGAAACACAAAAGTACAAACACACACACAAACATGAGACGTGTGAGAGTGTGAGAGTCACATAAAAATACTAACTCAGTGTACATATAACCACAATTTGAAAATCAATGAAGGTTAGTCATGCACAAACACACACACACACACATACCTCTTTGTTGATGTATCCATCTCTGTTGATATCGTAAAGGTTAAAGGTCCACTGCAGCTTCTCAGTGACGGAGCCCCTCAGCAGGATGGACAGAGCTGTTACAAAGTCCTGAAGGAGAGAAAAGGGACAGAATGAAAAACTTAAAAATGAGTTTGGAGATAAAAACAAGAATATTTTTTGAATAAGAACTTTCCAAAACCCAAGTTAGTGTGCAAAAACCCAGCAAACGAGCAAACCTCAAACTTTATGGAGCCGGTATGTGCTGAGTCAAATGCGTTGAACAGGAAGTGTGCGTAGGTGCTGGCATCTGCAAGAGAAGAAGAAAAGGCTTGTCAATACACTGGGGAGAAACAACACGAAGACAAAAACAGGTATTGATGCAAACAGTACAACACACACTCTCTCTTTACCTCCATGAGGAAAGAACTGAGAGTATATTTGCTTGAAGGTTTCCTCATTTACGATGCCACTTGGACACTCCTGGAAAGAGAGAGGGAGACAGAAAGGGAGGGTGAGGACATGGGAGATATAAGCTGTAGTAACAACTTGAGGGACGGGTCACATAGAAGTGGACAGGGACAGATGGAAAGAGGGCGATGGGAGACTGGCTACTGGTTAAACCGTGTACCCTGTACCCTGGGTATCCCCTGGGTACAGGGTCTGTTTATTACAACTTAAAAGTATATTTATATAGTAAAAGTAAAAAAGAACCATTGCAAACAGGATCTGCGCTGAAATATAACAATCATAGAGTTACAAAACAATGATAAAAATAAATATATAATATAAAATACAATATAACCACTGAATATTTTTCCTTTCTGGGATACATCAAACCTTTAAAGAAGAGTTTTAAAAAATCTGCTGTAGCTATAGTATAGCAATATAAATATACATGAGTTAAAATAAATTTTATCCCAGTAAAAAATGACTGTGATCTGTCCTCTAATCAGTGCCTTTTATTGGAGAGACACACAAAGTGATACTGAAGGATACCTCCTTCTGCACCAGACTGTTAATAATAATAATCGGTCACAATCTGTGCATGTATGTCTTTACTTCAAACTCAGTGTCAAAAGCATTATTTAACCAAAAGAGATGTTTGGCACAGTTTTACGCTTTTGTTATCCACCTCATATTTTTTCAGTTTAGAGGCAGAGATGAAATATTTTACCAGGAGGCCTGATCAATGAATCAATCTATAAATCAATCAATCAGCATGTCTTTTAAATGGCATTATTTTTTATTGTTTTAAATTGTTCTTGACTTAATTAAATTGTACATTTAAATGTGTGCGTGTGTGTGGGGGGGGGGGGTCTATGTTCTTTTATTTATTAATTTTAAAGTCTTGTATGTAAATACATTTGCACTTTTCTGCGAAATTGTAAATATTTTACCTTTGCAATTATTTTTTACCCTGTAAAGCACAATGAATTGCCCGGGTGTATGAAATGTGCTATATAAAAAAAGTTGCCTTATCTCGTCTGTTGCCTTAAGCTGGGTTTACCACACAAGCCAGGATGAGACTGAAGGTTTCCAGCTGTTTAGTAAATCTTTTTTAAATTCACAAATTAATACAAAAATGTTCAAACATAATTCTTGGGTGAAGTATTCATCATTATTTTAAGCTAAACTTATACACATAAAAAAAAAATCTGAATCTTGATTCAGCAAGTCTTGACATTAGCACAACACAATGCTTTGTTCCTTTGACTTAATGCACCTGTACAGTCACTTACATTCTTAAAGCCCCGGTAGAGCACTTGGAGTTCTCTTTTGCTGAAGTTGGTTTGAGCTTCTAGCTGGTCAAGGCCCTCTGGTCGATGGCACACCATCGTAATCTCCAAATCATCATCAGTTTTGTCTGAAGAAACACACAAGAAACATAACTTTTACATTACATGCAACAAAAGAGTGTGAAAGTAAAAGAAAAGAACGATAATCCAAGTAATATAGAAAAGAAGGAAGTGGATATACAGTGGATAGAAAAAGTCTACACACCCCTGTTAAAATGCCAGGTTCTTATGATGTAAAATAATGAGACAAAGATAAATAATGTCAGAACTGTTTCCGCCTTTAATGTGACCTATAATGTGAACAATTCAATTGAAAAACAAACTGAAATCTTCGAGGGGGAAAAATGAAAAATAAAAACCTTACAATAACCTGGTTGCATAAGTGTGCACACCCTCTTATAACTGGGGATGTGGCTGTGTTCAGAATTAACCAATCACATTCAAACTCAGGTTAACTAGAAGTCATTACACACCTGCCATCATTTAAAGTGACTCTGATTAATCACAAATAAAGCTCAGCTGTTCTAGTAGGATTTTCCACAAGGTATGTTTGGTGCAAAAACAACACTGCACATCACCCAAGGAACACCATACCCACAGTGAAGCATCTGACAGATTTGGAGCACTTTTGCAAAGAAGAGTGGGCAAATATTGCCACGTCAAGATGAGCCATGCTAATAGACTCCTACCCAAAAAGACTGACTGCTGTAATAAAATCAAAAGGTGCTTCAACAAAGTATTAGTTTAAGGGTGTGTACACTTATGCAACCCGGTTATTTGAGGGGTTTTATTTTTCATTTTTCCCCCCTCAAAGATTTCAATTTGTTTTTCAAATGAATTGTTCACATTATAGGTCACATTAAAGGTGGAAAAAGTTCTGACATGATTTATCTTTGTCTGATTATTTTAGACCATAAGAACCTGGCATTTTAATAGGGGTGTGTAGACTTTTTCTATCCACTGTATGTGAAGGGAAATACTTGTGTCAAGTTTGAAATATTTCCTATTTATTCTATTGGGAAAGGCAGAAATAATAAAAGTATTTTTTAAACTTCTCCTTTTTTTTAAAAGAGAAGGAGAGGAGGTGCTGAGAGATAGAGGTCAGTCTAACAGCTCCATGTTCTTCCTCTCACTGGCCCTGTGATTAACAACTCATTACTCTCCTTGCTGGAGGGCAGGTGAGAGAGGACAAACCACTGACTCTGAAACAACACACACACACACACACACACACACACACACACATATATAGGTGAACATGAGTGTAAAAGCACGACACACCCCTCCCCTCTCTTTATCACAGACACTCATCTACACATTTGCACAAGTGTGCACCAACTCCCTGAAGCAACCTACAATGTCATAATTATGCACACACTGTGCATAATTTAATAGAAATAGTAATAAAAATTCTGAATATGATAAAGTGTTCATAATATGTAGTAGTTAAAAGAAAAAAAAAAAACTACTGGTGCTTAAGTAATAAGATGGTACGTTTTATGAAAGCCGTTTCAGAATAATGTCTGTGTGACTGTTCATCACTGACCGGCCTTAACCTGGCAAACCCAGGTGGAGCATATAACCTAAAGTTATAATATTCCTGTATCATTATAGTTAAAAATCAGAGTGATGGATAGGTGCATTGGAGGACAGGACTCTATGGCAGATACACATTTAGACATTAGTGTGTTAGGGTTGCAGGACTGCATGGCGATCAAGTACAAATTCCTCAGTCTTTAAATGCGAAGTGTGGTCATCACAACAGTCCTCAAAACCGTCAGTGTCTGATTTACCACTGCTCACTCCAAAACCAGTAAATTAAGAGAATTTAAACTTACAGTGTGTTTGAATGGACACTGGTACAGTCACAAGGGGTGAGCTAAAGCATTTTTAAGAGCTCCTGCTCTGCTTTAATGAAAGTGTCAATGAGCGCAAAGTTCACACTGTCCTTGGCAATCCAGATTTTGAAACATCAACAGTCCTGAAATAGAAATTCATTATATCAGTACCTCTTCGGTTCTGTTCTCTCAGTGAATCATAGCTACCAGGTCGGCGTTTTTACTGTGCCAGGTAAAGACCACTTCATCTCACTAAATTAAACCTCAGTCAACAGTCTAGCCTTTTTAGACTCAGTATCCAGTGTTACCATTTAATAAATCAACAGACTTATTCATATAAATAACTGCACAGAAGTTCTGTCATCATGGTTTAAGAGCAATGTGGGTCTGAATTTAAATGTCAGTTATAATGTTACATCCTCTTGAACCACTGATCTAAACACGCCCCTCAAATGTGGCACTTCACTGTGCTAGTACACTGCAAAACAAAAAGCAACTCATTTTAAACTGTAATAGTCAACATAAAATTCAATAATATGTTATCCACCAAGAGCTTTTAACACTGTGGCCACTAATTTTCCTCATTATGTATGCATTCTTACATTATTGCTTTGTATCACTTCTGTTGAGTTGCTAAGCAGTCTCTCTTTATATAGCTCCTTTCCCTTGCCTCATTCACACACACAAACGCACACACAGCCCCTTAAGGCCATTCATTTCATCACTCAGGCAGTTCAGTATTTCTCAGCATCCCATTAGGGTGGAGGTTCACACTCATGCGCAAGCTGCAATTATTCACACCCAATTGCTATTGGTCTTCAGGTAAAGTCTATTGCGTCCTACTTCATGACACACACACACACACACACACACACACACACACCAAACTATGATAATATATAATATATAACACATACCAGTGAAGTTTGATGCACATGTTCTTGTAAATTAATTCAAAACGCAGACCCTGATGCGATGCTCTTACACTGTACACATAAGATGACATCACACCAGCAACTGCTTCAGTTTTTTTGGTTTATATTTTAAGAATATGCACTCCCCTAAGGCTTCACTGCAACTCTATTGTCCATGTTAAAAGCTTGATGGCACCTGCACAGTCACCGTCATGCCCCATGCTTACACTGAAAACTACCACAGCACAGGACATCCTGTCTCAAAGTACGATTAAAAAGTCACACCAATCCCTTTAGCATATATGTCCATGTTTTTTTAGCATCTAAGAGGGCTATTAAGTTGCTTTGACATACACAGAATGCATAGAAAAATTACAGTATATTGAAGGTCTGAGGCCATATAAACAAAACTGACCTGACTCAATTAATAACGCAAGTGTGAGTCAGGATCAGTTAGTGTTCAGGTTTTAAATTGGAAAGAACATTTCAGCATGTACAAAGACAAGATATACAGTATAGTGTATATGTATGCGGTTAAAAAACCTATGCAACGTTATGATAAATGTTTAGAAAGTATCAATACACAAGGACATTCATTAACAATTTAAGATTTGTAAATTACAAGCTGGGGCTGGGGCGTAATTATCACTATATTAACTTACTGAGATTTTTCTTTATTAATCTTTACATTTAGTTTGTTGTAGCAGCTCAGTTTTCTGTAGAGACTGTAGTAACAGTAATGTTTATTGAGTATTTCAGCAGAATTATTATCTGTACACAAACCAATGTAATGTTCAGATGGCCATAGCAGATTTAGAATATCAAAAGCAGCAGAGAAACAAATACACACTACGGCAAACCTAAATCATTTGACTAGTTAATGGCAATAATTCAGAAGTCATAACTACATTACATGCATTTGAGAGTGCAAATCTCCAGCAATGCTGAACACAACCTCCTTCCAACTTGGGTCGGTGCTGTATTACCCTGATAGTAGTTGTAGTACTGACTCACCCTCTACAGTGATGACTCCCAGTAGGTGCAGCATTTTGACGGCCCCACAACACAGCAGAATGATGGCTATAGTGTGTAAGCTGTTCTCACTCTGCACCTCTCGTTCCATTTTGACTACGTCTTTCTTTCCACTGGCCTCTAGAAGCTTTGTGTCTCCAGCTCTCCTGGTATTGCGTTTTTTTTTAATCTTGAGACTTTCACCACATAGAAATATGCAAGAAAAAACGTATTCTAAACTTGGACTTGCTATAGCTTTTCACCTCATGTAACTCAATTTGGCTATTGTTTCTCTTTGCATGTCTCCCTTTCTTTCTCTTATGCATATAAACTTTCTATCCATCTGCTTCCTTCTACAATGAGATCAGCACTCACCTGCTTCTCTCTATCTCTGTTTTTTTATCCCCCTGTCTCTCTACTCCCTGGGGCATCTTCCTCTCTTGTCCCGACCTTCGCTCCATCCCACCAACTCTCTCTCTCTCTCTCTCTCTCTCTCTCTCTCTCGGCCCCCCCGTTTCAGTGACTTCGGTGTCCTTCACTCTGTGGGAACTGAGCACACAGTAACAATGACAAACTCACCTTCCACTGGATGACCGTATGTTTTTGTTTTGGGACAGTGTGCATGTGTATGCATGTGTGTGTTCAAGAGCAGATCAGCAATTAATTGGCCCCATTAACAGACATTGTCATCCCCAAACAACAGAAGGCTTCATATACTATAAAGTGACTTTTTTTTTTAACCAAACATGCCTCTGGCCTTTTAATATGCCTATAATGCATAGAGACTGGATATTGTAACGTGTGAGTAGAGGGAGCTACATAACCTGCTCCAACCTGTACATACCAGCAGGGTGCAGCAGAAACTAACACAGAGGACACCAGTGTGTGTGACAGAATCTGATGAAGATGTGTTCTCCCCTTCATTACATGTGTTACTTTGTGTGTGTTATGTGTTAGATTTAGCTGATATGTTTAGTCATATAGTGATACTGCTTAGACAATCAGAACACAATGTCTCCTTTGTCTTTTGTCTCCTCTTTTTGTGCTCCTCTTCCTCTATCTCCTTACAACTCGCTTGTCTTGATTGCATTTCTTATTGCATCCCCTAGGTATCTATCCCACTGATGAGGTGTGCGCTAACAGCTCTTACTAGTATTACTGCTGCTCTTACTAGCATCTATTGTTATTTGTAGATCTCTTACTTTAATGATACTTGTATGTTGTTTCCTCAAATGTAAGATGTTTTGGATAAAAGCGTCTGCCAAATGAGTAAATGTAAATGTTCTCAAAATATAAAGCATGTACGGAATGGTAAAACACAAATGAAATAAAAATGGAATATTTCAGAAACGCAGTATGTAGTAGTAGTAGTAGTAGTATGCGACCAGCAGGCACACATTTATAGTCTCAACATGAATGTAAAAAGGAGCTGTGATCGCCCAAACGAGCCGAAGTGTAGCCACTGATTGCAGACTCCAGGCGGCTCTGCTTTATCAAGAGGTTTCCCACAGAGTTGTCAGTTGAAGGTTTGCTTTATTTACTGTTCTGTTTACTGTTGCAGCAGTGATGGGTAAAATCACATCTAGTGGTAAGAGTAGCTTTTAATTTAATTTGCCTTTTTACATTTTAAAGATGCTCAGTAGTGTCAACATCACTTGATAAGGATGATTAAGTGTAGACTGTGTTTGTTCAAGTAATCAACCTTCAGCTCTCTCTCTCTCTCTCTCTGTGACCAATCTGCAACATTTCTGTCATGGTATAACGCACAGACATAGGGAATGAGAAAGCTTCCTGCCACAGTTCATTCACACAGAGTATTAAAGGAAACTTGTGACGCATGTTATATTTTCTTAAAGCAGACCTTTCCATAATATCGCAACTGCTTAATGTGGCTTAAATATACATTAATAAATGGATACATACAAAAACCCACATGTGTGCTTCATATATGCCAAACATGTTTCACGTGTTTATCACATAATAATATTACTGTAAAAAAGTATATTAAAAGACAGTTGCAAGAAATAGAAACATTAAAAACAAAGCAGAGAGAAAGTGTGGATGATTCTCAGTCATCAAGGTCATAGTTACATGTGGAAAACCATTTCATATGTGATTAATTCACATGTTGACATGTGAAAACTTCAATTTTACATAGGAGCAGCAGATACTTAATATTGTGGGTGGCGGTTTGGTTGTCAAGTCATTCCCACTTTTGACCGAGCACTTTGACTTTCCAACAAAAAATGTTAATAACAGTCACTTCAAAGTGAAGCTCCTGCTTAGGGGACACCTGACCCACTGGGCCTGTGCCTGTTCAGTAAGCCATCCATGGATATTAGGGTGTGGACTATGTGCTCCTGCTATGCCTTGCAAGTCCAGGTGCACAGGAAGCATTCCTTTTTTTCTCATTTTTGAAAATGTGAATAATTTGCACTCACTACAGTATACTGAGGTGCAAGCTTTTGTAAGCAAAGGTCTATTTGCAAGATTCTGATCAAGGAAACCTCTTGTAAAAGCATAAGATTAACACTTACAAGTGCTGTGGCAGTGTACTATTGCAACGTTTTTGTTGCTAAGGGGTGAGATCTAGAAAACGGCATGATCTCTGTTCCAAATCTGAATCTGCAAACTTAGCAGGTTAGGAAAACCTAGATAAACCCAACCTAAAAAGCCACCTCGAGAGCTTCATTTCCATCTTTTACACAAGCTGTTATAGACAGTGGAGTTTGACAGTGACTAAAAGCCTGAACCTTTTTCTTACAGAGCTTGTTTGGATTATTAAGCGGTGGCCTGAACTGTCAGAAAAGAAAGACTGTCTGTCACTCTCCCCAGCCAGCACCCTGTCACAAAAATACCTCTTACTCAGTGCACACACACACTTCTTCCAGCCCAGAGACAGGATTTCATATAGCTTCCCTTAAACTACTGCTGGCTCTGGTATTTAATGTTAGCTCTCATTTCTCCCCAACATCTTCCTTTCTTGTGTTGCCCACAGAATCCCCCCTTCTCCCCCATTTCTTATCTATCACACTCTGCCCAACTCTCCTCTCTCTCTGCAACTCTATCTCTGCTATGGTCTGTACTCTGTACTGTGTCTTGTAATCCTTGCCAGAGAGTGTGTCATTTGCATAATCTGAATTAGCCTAATCTGCCATCTAGGCGGCAATGGATAGGCCTCACTCTCACCGGCCTCTTTAGTGATGGAGGGGGCTCTCCAAGAAAGTAGCAGCTCCACTGGCCATGGGCTCCCTGGAGGTATGGAGGAAGTATCTCAAAAATAGATTTCAGATGCAACAGTCCTATATGCACCATGCAAAAGCTGCATAACCTAATCAAGTTCCATGGCGTGAATTCGAGCTCTCGTTCTGAGATGCACAGTTTAACCACAGTCAATATCGCAGCCAGTGGACACTGGCCCAATCCCTGACTTGCCTTTGGGTGGTTCACTGAAAGTCAGAAGACTAGCTCTGCTTGAAAACACATACTTCTACATGTAGAGAGCCACATGCATGCAGTCACACACCCTCGAACAAGACAAACATGAACACATCATTTCAACACACACTCCCATGCTTCCATGCTCACACACACAAGCACACACATCGGTTTGCTTACTAATCCTCAGCCTGTGAAGGAGGGCTGAAGTGCTGGAGGGTGTTTGTAGTTGTGTGTTTGTGTGTACGTAAGGCGGAGAAACACACACACACACAGAAATCCACCTAATGTCACTTCCTCACACATTAGTGTGCCACTGTTGATTATGTTTGAGAAGAGTGAGTCAAATACAGCTCATTTACGCACACATAGGAGCATGCCAATATTGATTTTTGAGTAAATACATGTCTAGGCAGAAATACACAACCATACGGCACACACACACACACACACACACACACACACGGCTGGATGCCATGAGAGGAGAATGACAAGATGACTTAATAAGCACTCACACCAGCTAATGGGAGAGTGGGTGATGAAGGAAGGGAGCAAATGATAGACAGAACGGAGGCATAAAAATGAAAGGAGAGGGAGAGAGGTATGGAGATGAGGGTGCCAGGAGCAGATTGTGGTGGTGGCATGTGAGAGAGTGGAGGGGAAAATTAGAAATAAGATAAAGAGAAACAAGCGTGGAAAGGGAGTGGGAGGGAGAAAATCGGAGGAGAGGTGGGGGACAGGGAGAGGAGAAAGCAGCAGGGTAAAATGGAAGAGAAAAAGATGTGAAACAGTGGGAAAAACAACTAGCAGACAAGGTTGAGAAGTGGAAAGGGAGGCAGCAGGAAGCAATAAGAAAGCAAGATTAAGGAGGAGCAGAGGAGTGACAACATATTGCTGCAGGGAGTAAGTGAGGAAGACAGAGATGTAGGGGCTGAAAAGAAATAAAAAAAAATTCACCAGGGAGGGGAGAAAAATGCCAGGTGAAAATGTTTCTAGAGAGATGAGCTGTCAGAGGCCACCACAACAGATGAGGAGGAAAACAGCAGCTGGCCTGCCAAACTAAACCAGGCAGACGAGACAACAAGTAGGGGGAGACTACCACCAAACATAGGCTGTCAGGAAAAACAGACAAGAACACTTGACCAAAAACAAAGCAAGTTGAGAGAACAAGCAGCCTTGATGAAAACAGACAGTCCAGAGAAGGAGGCATGCAAATACTCAGGAAGGCACAGGATGCAAACACGGGGAGGCGTTTATTAAATTTTTTATTTCTTTCCTTAAGAGAACAGTGACAAGCTTGTGCTTCGATGATCAATCACGTAGGAATCTAATCTCACAATGTTACAGCCAGGCAGTGTCTCCCTTCCAGTGTTGCTGTCAGTGTCACGATCCCGGATAACAAGTTATCTGCAACGCCACAGAATAGGCGGCTGTACACAAGCCCTGCTGCAATAATCCTGCACACAGCTAACATGTTAAATCAGGAGAGGGAGAGACCACAAACACAAAGCAACAGCAGAATTACAAACAACCTCCAAATAGCTTCGGCTCTACATCCCATTATTTCATGGATTTGTTTTTTTTGTTGGGGCATTTGGGGAGATAAAAAAAGTCTTGTTCATAGAGAGTCAGATTGCGAGTGCATTTACAACCACCTCATTATTCAAAATAGCAACAAATTTACACCTTGCCTTTTTAACACCCATGGGGAAATGTGTTTGTTTGAGCCTATGGAGAAAAAAAAACAAGAAGATGAAACGAGCCATATGCACTCACTTGGAAAATTTCCTGAAAACCCAATAATAGCCTGCCTCAACAAATAAGTTTAAATGGCCACACGCTATCAATGGAGGATATTTTCATTCTGGCACTGATCTCCTGCTCAGTTTGCCCATTCATCGGAGCAGCCAGTTTGGATTTTGTTAGATTACTATAAATGAGGTTTACAGGTTTTTATTACAAGGAGTAAGGAGTAAGTAAAATATTTCCCACAGGCAACAGGTCTTCATAAAAACATCTCCCTCCTCGCTCCATCTGTATATTTGCATCTCTACTACTGCGTCTCTTTCACATGGCCTTGACTTACTTAGGAATACCCCAATCTCATAAACCCCCCCGCCCCCCAACCCCTCCTACCCTAAAACTGACATCTTTTGTTGCCATGGCTACCCTGCTTCCAAGGTAACAGCAAGACTGAGAAGCAGTGTGTGAGCAGAGTGACAACTACCTCCGACATGTGTGTGTTTACCAGCGTAGATGCCCGCATCTGCACACGCAGCCAGACAGGCAGAGCGACACACGCATCCTCAAGCCTCCACACACATACACACACACCCAAAGAAGCTGCCTCTTACTCTCCTCCCTCGGTTTGTTCTGTCGAAAAAGATAGGCACAACAACAATCACACGGGTGCAGACACACACAGTCGCACTCCAACTTTGTTGTAGAATAAAAAGATTCTCTTTTTCCTCTGGGAACACCTGTTGGTCTTTCTCTCTCTCTCTCTTTCCCTTGCGCACACACGCAAACTACAAACCATATGCCCTATTTCTTTCACTGCATCTGAAATACCAGCAGTTATTAATCTTTGGTCCGCAGCTCGCGTACGTGCGCTGTTTAAATTTGCACTAGAGTGAGCGTGCCTTGAAGATAGAATAAAAACACACTGCTAAAAGTTTCATTGTGTATGTGGGTGCATGTATGTGTTCATTAAAAAGAGAAATAACAGCCCATAGTGTTCATGTTTGTGTGTAGGAGAGAATGCACACGCATGTGCCTGTGTGTGTTTATGTTTGTGTGTGTATTCCCTCACCCCTGGACAGCCTCCTCTGCTTGGTCTGCATGGTCAGCGTACCCACCACAGCCCCCATGTTTGCCGTCGTCGTCGTGGAAACAAGTGCGTCTGTGTGCTGAAGTCTATCTCTTTGTCACGTGTTTTGACGGCTAGAACACACACACACACACACACACTCCCTCTTCTCATCCTTCTCTCTCCCTCTCCCTCTCTCCTGCCACTCTCTCGGCAGAAGCCCTCTTTCTACCTTCCTTTCACGCTTTCTCACTCCATATGCGCTCCTCCTCCCTTTCTCTCTCTCTCCCCTTTTTATCCCCACGCTTTCCCACTCTCTTCACCCCCCCACACTGATTTCCTTGTTTTTGATTTTTCATTAGGGGCTGTAGCCCCCCCCCCCTCCCTCCCACCTTTACCCACAAGCCAAGAGCCCGAGCGGCGCATCCGTGATTCAGTATGAAATCGGCAGGATGTTGATTCACTAAATTATAAATTGATATGAGTGTACGCATTGATTTGTAAACGATAACACTCCGTGAATCACTCCGGGAAAAAAAGAACAACAAACATGACCCGTTGCATTTCACATCTAAACACATGTGTTTTCCTTTGATAGAGGACAAACATGCAAATAGATACAGGCTGAAATATTGACTTGAGAGGTAAATATGAATTGTGGAGTGAAGGGAAAACATGTGCATGTGAAAATAATTAGGAAGAGCCTCGTGCATCTCTTCTGCTTTGCCGGTTTGCTCATGAAAAGGCCACATCAATCCATCAACACCTCCCTTCGCTCCATCCATCATTCCTGTTCATCCATCCATAATACCCCCACATACATGCTAACAGGGGATGGATAAAGGAGCGGAGAGAGTGTCTGTGTGTGTGTGTGTGTGGTGGCGGATTGGTTTCCAGTGCAGGAAGAAAGGAGGGAAGAGAGATGGGCAGGCAGCAGAAAGGAGGGAAAGGGCTTAAAGTCAAGGATATGAGAGGCGAGAGATTAAAAGCAGGAAAAAGCAAGGGATGAGAAGAATGAGATATTTAATAAGGTGGAAAGAGGGGGAAAAAAGTGTCAGATAACACTGCAGGAGTATGTGCTCTTGCCTTTAAGAGCTGCACACACACACACACACACCAAATCGCTTTTTAATTACAGCCAGATCAATACAAACAAGGTATACGGTCCTACATGATGAAAGTACAAAGAGACAAATTGGAAGATGACAAACAACATGTGCTGTGCCTTTACAAAAGAAGTACTCAATATAAACCCCCTACATATATACAGTATCTCACAAAAGTGAGTACACTTTTTATTGTAAAAATTTGATTATATCTTTTCATGTGACAACATGACATTTTCACTTAGGGGTGTAAGTCACTTTTGTTGCCAGCGGTTTAGACATTAATGGCTGTGTGATGTGTTATTTTGAGGGCACAGCAAATTTACACTGTTATACAAGCTGTACACTCACTACTTTACATTGTAGCAAAGTGTCATTTCTTCAGTGTTGTCACATGAAAGGATATAATCAAATATTTACAAAAATGTGACGGGTGTACTCACTTTTGTGAGATACTGTACTTCTTACAAGCAACATTCTTGCATTCAAAAATGTACAAAGTGTATTACCAGCAAAATCTACTTAAAGCATAAAAAGTAAATCTAATGCAATCAAATACTGTTCTGCCATAAAGTCAACTTTTATGATGCCTAAAATCAGTTTTTGTTGAGGGAGGTGTAAATTGGACGTTTTAGTATCAAGGTCATAGTTAGTGATGTGTTGTACTGGACTGCATTATATTCAGAGGTGTATATACGAACATAGGGACAGTTTAACATCACCTTTAACTATGTCCTAATAATAAATTGAAGCTGTAATAAACATATAATTGAATTCACACATTTCCGTGAATTAGTAATAATACACTTCATTGTTATATTATAATTATTATTATGAATGCATTGCTGGGAAAGAAGCATCTAAATGTTGCTGGTTGAGGCAGAACTAATTTTAACTTCATATACTGTTTGGTCATTTTTTAAGTAGCATGTAACTAGTGAGAGCTGTCAAATAAGGAGAGGGAGAGAGAGCACTGTCAGTGTCAGGTAATAATATAACACAATAACACTTAACAGGAACTCACTGGATGCTCGGCTCTCATCCATTCATCACAGGCCTTGCTGAAGGACCAAGCTTCAAGACATAAAAGCCACTAGCCTGAGGGCACGCCGTGCAAAAATGTTATTGTCAGCTAGGATCAAAGTTCCAGTTAGCAAGGATGAAAATATTTTAGATCTTCTTTTTGCCACTAAATGAGCAAAACGTTTAATAGAGTTGCAGCTGCTTCTGCAAACGATGCATGTGTCAGGTTTAACAACCAAGTTTTTTGTAGTCAATTTGGAGAATAGACACATTGTCCTTTTATATCAAGCCAGCCATCCATGATAATGCTTCTGCAAATGTTGCAAATGCTCCGAATCTGTTGATGGTGAATAATGAACGAGGCGTGATTGTTCGGACGCCATGTGGGAAGATTTAGCTGGAAACATTTCGTTTGGTGAGTAAAAAAAAAAAATCTGCTTCTGTGAAAATGTGCTCATGAATGCTCAGATGCGTGGTTTGTTTTGGGGGTTTTTTTCACAACAGCGAGAGAGACAGAATGGACAGCAGTGGGGAGCAATGCTTTCACCCTGCCTACACGCACAAGCACACATGCTTACAGAGAAGCACACATATGTACCCACATACATTTATGCACATGCACCAACCGCGGGCTGAAAGAATGGTTGATCATATGATGAGGTCTCTGTGGGCATTGGTGGCATCCAAACGCCACTATGGAGCATGACCATTTCCTGCCACACACACACACACACACACACACTGCTGTTCCTCTCTGGTTGCTCTGCCAACACACTGTCTGTACTGTGCCTATAGGAATTTACAGGCTATGAAAGTGATTTCTCCCTATCTTCACTGCACCCCACAAAGTAGACATTTATCAGGCCATCTCTCCCTATATATCTATGCAAACATAGTGTTCTTGTCGTTTCAAACACTGTTCCCGACTTGTTCCAATCTCACATCTCCACCCCTCTCTATCTCCCTCTGGTCTCTGACAGGCCTGTTTCCACACACTGGCAGAAACGTTTCTCCTTCAAGTAATCATTTCAAAGTCTATCTGTAGAGCAGAGGGAAAGAGCGAGAGTTTTTGTCTTTTTCGTGTTTGTGTGTAGAAATTGCCGCCGAATTGCCTGGTGCTTCCCTACAGGCGTGTGAGGGAATGGCTGCGGACTGTTTTACAACCCTGTGTCACTTTTAAGGAAAGAGGAGGATAAGAGACAGAGGTGAGGAGAGGAGAAAACAGCAAGAGGTAGAACGGTAGCACATAAGGAGGAAGGGGGGAAAGCAGCAATGGCGGAGATGGAAACATATTTGGCAATGAAAGATGAAGAATTAGAAGGAGGAAACACACCAGGAAAGCTTCCAGCTTGAGATTAGAGTGCAAAGCAGAGAGCGAAAGAAAGAGAAAGAAGTGGATAACAAGAGCCAGGAGAGTGGGCGAGTGGCATCGCAAGAGAGAAAAGGCAGAGGAGAGAGCAAGTGGGACACTCACACACTACATTTCCAGAGAAGAGGGTGGAAGAACAAAGAGAATGAGGGGGGAAAACATGGGCGAGCAAGTACGAGAGAAAAGATCCTGATTATGATTAAACCGCCGCGTGGAAGCTTCAGAAAATCAGCTCAGCTTCTTTAAAGCAGCACATTCAGGCCAACCTCAGTGCTAACCTGTAGGCCTGCAGCATAACAACTGTTCCTCCTAAGAGCTTCATCTTAACAGTTATGAAAGATTATGAATCTATCATGTTACTGTGTGACACTGTCTTGTCAGCACAGGAGGCTTTGACAATTACTCATCAGGGGCAGCATGGCTTTGGAGAGGGAAAAACATGTCTATTAGGAAAATCAATACTAATAACTACTGCTGTCCACGTGACTTCTCACACAGACACTCCTTTGTATCTTTATTAGTGGATGTGCACTGAGCCTCTTGTTGGCTCCCATCACATTATGAAAAAAGGGAATAATTAAACGAGCCTCCACTATTGATCTGTCATCATCCAGGGAGAGGGGGGAAAGAGAAACAGAGGGATGGAGGGGATTGACGTTTAGAGAGGAAAAAGAAGACATAAAAACGCAGGTATGTGGAATGAGAGAAAGCAAGTGAAAAAGTCTGAATGGGAGATGGAGAGTGATTAAACAGGGAATCAATGAGAAGAGTTAAAGAAAGACAGAGAGAACGACTGAGGGAATAAAGTCGTCGTCCTCTTCGACATGGTTGTTGCTCCGCCATTATTCTCAAAGCTAACTATTTTTAAATGGGAATGAATGCCTTTGTAAACACACACACACTTACTGGCAGAGGGTGGGAGCAGCAGGGAAATACTCTTCTGGATTTGAGAGGTTGTTTAAAGAGGATTTTTCCTGCAGGACTGAAATAGGAGGAGAGTGACAGTCAAGTCTATTGGATGCATAGCTCCTGAAGGGGTTGAGAGGGGTTCAGTTCCAACAGTACTAAGTCATGTCAGTCCGTTCAGTCGGAATCGGCCGGTATCTGCACAAGGGGGCCCAATATATCATCCTAAATGAAAGCAAATCTAATCTAAAACCATTACTGGCTAGCATTAAATATTTATTGTTATACTGTACAGAATGATGCAGTTGAATGACGTGACTTGGGACAAACTGTACCCCACTCTCCTTAAAACACCAGTCACGTTCTGAAATCCACAGCATAACCCAATGTATTTTTCTCTTTCATTAATCAATAAAAACATCCCTCTAAAATAACTTGCTTGCTGAGACAACCATGTATATTAGTTTGACCTCTGTATGAAATAATGGAATTATACATGATATTTCAGCCAATGAAAAACCCATAGTTGACCACTAAAACGAGATTGATCCCACAGCTATTAATAGTTTTGAAACAAGTTGTCTATTAATCCATCAGTCAATCAAGAGAAAATTCATTCTCTAACTATTCAAAGTGCCAAACATTTCACTGCTTCCAGCATCTCAAATGTGAGGATTTGAAGCTTTTCTATGCCATATGTGGAACCCATTTGAAAATGCCACCTTGGCCTCTAGAAAAAATGGGCAACAAAACTAAAACAACAAGTAAAACCTCAAATGTGCACGAAAGAAATTTGACACAAATCGAACAAAAAGGAATGTCTACAAGGCAAATGCATGACCTTTAAATTGTCACACAACTGCTATAATACACAAGATGCATGGACAATTAATGCAGAGACATCTCCCAATTAATCAATAAGGAAAATAATCACTGACTGCAGCCCTACGGTGCAACAAACAGAAAAAAAGTTAAATTGGGTAAATCTTTGTTGCTTCCTTTTACACATGTAGAGATGAAGATATCAACTACATGACACGACAGTGAACCATGAGTCACTGACCTGATACTTAAAAGGGCGCGGGGATACATCATCCATTATTTACAGCAAAACCAGGAGCACACACATAACCTTAATGTCAGATGACATTCCTGTTTAACAGTTGAACAGTCTGTGTTATTTCCAGTGTCAGATTGTTCTGTAACACAAACAGCAGCGCACTGAAACAAACAGAAACACTGTATACACACTGTCGAGTGCTTGAATGTCAGGGAAAGCAATGATGAATGTCCCCCAGTTTTTTATTTAGCGGGTAATTGAAGCTGTTCATCTTTCCCCTGTCCTTTCTTCACACTGCAACTGCAACAACACTGCAACTAAGAGCTTGTTCGTTAATAATTAAGAAAAAATAAATAAAAACTGATTGGACTGTGTGACATTGGTATATTTGTTATTTTCTGTTATTCTCACATTAACAGAACACATTTAAAAGTAAAAAAAATAGATTTTTATTTTAATCAGGCACCACCGCTGTAGGGCTTAATTAGTGTAATGAATATGTAGATATAAATTACTAATTAGTTGTGTTTGCAACAGAACAGGTCTTTTCAATATGAACCAAAAGTGCGTATGAAGAAGTGTTTTGAGTTAGTCTTTTGTTACTGAATGAACAGCTTGTTTTCCCTGTACACTCTGTGTAACTGCTGAAAGAAATTTTGTGATATAAAATGCTCCATATGCAACATTTATTAACACATTACAGTTTACTCTATATGATTCTCATTTGAGCTGTCACATTAATTTACACTGCTAAAAAAAAAATGTGAAAAAACGGAAATATTCTGGCATCTGGGGCGCCAGAAAAATACCGTTACATAACAGTAAATAACCAACTTGTAAAAGAACGGAAATATTCTGGCAGCTGGGGCACCAGAAAAATACTGTAAAATAACAGTAAACAACCAACTCGTAAAAGAATGGCAATATTCCAGCAGCTGGGGCGCCAGAAAAATACAGTAAAATAACAGTAAACAACCAACTCGTAAAAATACTAATAATATTCCATAATGACAAGTCTGTAACTTTAATTTTACATAAAATCTTGTGCAATTTTTGGGGCTTTTATTGTTTAATTAAGAACATATACGCCTGTAAAAACAATTAAATTACCATAAAAATATAGTTGAACACTGCTATAATACAAATAATCAGGCTTAAAATTTATAGTAGAGTGCTGCTTTTTGAGTTTTATTATATAATTTCACATAAAAATCTTGTTAATGTAATCAATATATATTGTAAAAAAGAATGATACACCCGCAAATACTAGATTTTCCTTTAATAAAAACGTCAAAATACTGTAAAAAAAAACTGGTAATCAGCTGCGTGTGTGTTCGTTGGAGTTTTGGACCATTCTTCTAGAAGGGCATTTGTGAAGTCAGGGACAGATGTTGGATGAGAAGGCCTGGCTCGCACTCTCTGCTCTAATTCATTCCAAAGGTGTTCTATCAGGTTGACGCTTCGCACAATGCAGTCAGGCCAGTACCATTCTCTTGGCAACCGCCAAACCCAGACTTATCCATCAGATTGCCAGACAGAGAAGCGTGATTCATCACTCCAGAGAACACGTCTCCACTGCACTAATGTTTAGTGGCGGTGTGCTTTTCACCATGTATCCGACGCTTTGCAATGCACTTGGTGATGTAAGGCTTGGATGCAGCTGCTCGGCCATGGAAACCCATTCCATGAAGCTCTCTACGCACTGTTCTAGAGCTAATCTGAAGGCCACACGATGTTTGGAGGTCTGTAGCTATTGACTCTGCAGAAAGTTGGCAGCTTCTGCAGATGCGCCGACCCCACTCTGTGATTTTATGTGGCCTACCACTTCAAGGCTGAGTTTCTGTTGTTCCAAATCACTTCCACTTTGTTATAATACCACTAACAGTTGATCTTGAAATATTTAGTAGTAAGGAAATTTCACAAATGGACAAGCTTGAATTTACTGAGCTCCTGATAGTGACCCATTCTTTCACAAATGTTTGTAGAAGCAGTCCACATGCCTATGTGCTTGATTTTATACACTTGTGGCCATGGAAGTGATTGGAACATCTGAATTCAATGATTCGGAAGGGGTGTCTCCATACTTTTGTCAATATAGTATATACCGCCAATTATTAAGGGAAACTTACTTAATGTCTTGCAGACCTTGGATAGATATACTGTTGATTTTGTTTGCCATTGTTAATGTTTTCCAATTGAGTTAAGAACCCAAGTGGTTTCTTTAGGTCATCCAGAGGTGTTGCTGTGCAAAGTCAGTTGAATCTGAAAATGTACTTTTGGCTTGCATACCAAAAACTTGCAAACAAATGGATTCATTTGGACTGCCAAGAAAAACTTCACCTTCGCACTTGTCTTTCTACTTGCATACATTTGCATCTTTTTTATATACCAACTTAATTTAGAAATTTTGGACTTCCCCAACTCCCGTGCACATAGTTGTGCACTGCGTTGCAAGGCCAGGTGGACCTAATTTAGCAATCAGATGTAGCACTCCTGGGGCAGAACTAGAAGACAGAAAAGGAACAAGCATGCACAGCACAGAGAAACACATACAGCCGTAACAACATTTATCAGATACAAAAACTGGCTTTAGAAAGTCATAAAATATCATATTGAAACCAGGGAAGAAGTCTTTGGATTGTGCATTATGTTCACTGTATGTAAAACCACCATTTCCCCCCCTCCTTTGCCTTTCATGTCTCTGTACAGTCCTATGAAAGCTAAATGCCAGCATTTTAAGAAATACTTTCCAATTACTTTACATTCAGATTGCACTTTAATCTTGCTGTGTCTTAACAGTATCCAAAATATTCTTTGTGTTGAGCCAATTAGGTTTCTAATGAATAGATCTGAAAATGTCGTCAATAAGGTAAATAAAAACAAAACTAATTTTGTTTCAGGAGAACAATTCTTTACAATGAAATGTTTGACTTGTGTGGCTTATTTGTTGTGAGCATGGAACTGAATAAATGGTCTATAAATAGTATCAGATGTGGGAATTTGTATTGTGGTGGTACTTTAAAAGGTCTGTGGGGTGGTGATGGAGCAATGGATAAGACACATGCCTTTGGCGTGAGAGACTAGAGTTCAATCCCCCACTGTGACCCATTCACATGCAACCTCAATTGTAAGTCGCTTTAGATAAAAGCGTCAGCTAAATGAATAAATGTCTGAGTTTGCTCAAATTAAGTAAATTTAAGGAAGTCTGAAACTGTCATAAATGACCCTAGTACAAGATTACTCAAAATGGGTTTCTGGTTTCTATTATAGGATAAATAGATATATGTAAAATAATATGAACATGTGGTAATTTTTAATTATGAAAAAACAGGATTTAAATATGTCTACTTTAGGTTTTGATAATACACCTAAGACTCTTCAATAAAGTATCCGTAAAATGGCATTAAAATTAATTTTTCATCACAAAAACGTCATTTTACAGGAAGTTTTCTTTTTTAACACCATTAAAAGGTGTGAACACCTGTCATAACAGTTTGTTTACGTCAAAAAACCCAATATTTTCTTTAAAATAACAGAAATGTTATGGTTAATCACAGCTACAGGTTTTTCATGTTATGTTACATTAGATATGTAAATTCACTTTACTTTTGATAATTTTTTGATATTTTCATGTATTTCAAAAATACAGGAAAAAAACTGTGAAATAAAAAGGAATAAAACTTTAAAATTACAGATTTTTTTTACAGTGTAGTTCAAGTGTTGCTGCTGTCATAACTGTATAAAGGCCTAACCATATAGTCAGCCCTAAGTAGCTATCTATATTCATCATCTGCATTTCTCTCATTGGGTCCAGTATTACAAAGGCCTGAAGCAAGCACAGGGCTGAGCTGTCTATGGAGATAAATTGCATGGAAAATGTTGTTTATCTTTGAAGAACTGAGAAAATAATTTGCCTGCAAATATTATGCAAATAAATAATCTTTATTTATACAGTATATTGATTTTTTATTTAATAAAATGCTCAAACGTGGGTTTAATTTGCAACACTGAAAGATCAAACGCTGACAGAGGAACTTAAATGACAGGCAGATTTTTTTAAATGGAAATTGTGCTTCCTCTGAGTATTGAGTATAAAGAAATATGAGACATGAGGTTGTAACATCACAATTCCATCATTACATGTTCCTACCCAAACACACAAATGCTTCAGGCATGGGGCTAAACAGAACCCCATTTTCATGTTGTCATGTGCCCAATAAAGCTCTTTTGCTGTCCTAATTGGCCCTTTTGGTGCACTTCTTTTGATGTGCAGGGATGAGAGAGAGGGGTAGAAACTGTAAAGCCTATTAAAGAAACAGAACTCCTCTCCTCTCAGCTCTTTAGCCCTGCAGCAGATGGAAACTTTGAACCACACTCACTTGTTCTCCAGGAGACCCGCATACACTCACACATGCACAAACACATTTATTTACATACTTTCTGCCGGCCCCAAACTAAAACTCTACATGAAAGCTTCAAGCTGTTGGAGTGATCTTAAAAGTAGAACAAGGCTATCTTCTGTGCAAAACTCACAACACAAAGAGATGTGAGGGTTCGAGAGAGCGAAAGAGACAGGCGGAGAGAGAGAGAGAGAGAGAGAGAGAGAGAGAGAGAGAGCGAGAGAGAGAGAGAGACAGAAACCCTGAGATAAACAGCAAAGGCAAACGAATAGCCATAGATCAAGAAGAGAGCGGCTCGGGGAATAGAAGGGAAAAACTTGAAGGGAGAAACACATAAAAAGACAAAATGGGGAGGTGAAATGAGGTGAGAGCAAGCAAGACAAAGAGGGAGAGTGAAAATTCACTTGACAGAGTGAGAGAATACAGAGAAATGAAACTAGAGGCTAAAACAAATGGAGCGAACGGACAGGGAGATGAATGTGACGGCAAGGTGCAAGTTTTGTAGCTTATAACAAACCCATTGGAGATATTTCAGAGGAGCAAAGTATTTTGTGCACAGTGACAGTGGATACATTTCTCTTTTTTGCCCCAGGTGAAGACAGACAGACATATAGATAAATTCCTTAATGTCAACCTATGGCTATATGTGCTGGTCAGGATGCTGGCTAATATCTCTGCTATAACTTCTCTAGAGAGCTATGACTTTATGTAGGCCATAGCATTAGTTTATCTTAAGTAAGCCACACCAAAAACAAAAACACCTGTTTCAGTTTGTATAGCAACTCTCTTGAATTCATTTCAGCCGATTCATCACATCAATCAAATGCTCTGGATAGGACTGCAAATGGACTGCGTTTGTTCAGAGTTTTTCTAGCACTGTACAGTGACTCTTATTCACAATGCACGGCACAGGCCTTGCCATGGAGAGCAATCAGGGTTTAGTGTCCTGCTCAAGGATATTTTGAAATGTAGGCAGGAGGAGCTGGGGATCAAGCCACCAGAGCCACTTGAGGGTTAAATCATGGAATAATTAACATACCTGCAGTTCTAAAGCAAATGTTCTCAACATTTGTGTCCGGTATCCCCTTAACATTTAAGGGAAACTGTGGTACTTTTCAACCTGGACCCAATTTTCCCATGTTTTTGTGACTAATGGGGAAAACATTTTTTGAAATTGGTCAGGTATTGAGAAAGCCCTGCAGCGAAGCAAAACAGGTCTGCAATTGCACACTGTCAAAGGACGTCCACTGAAGTACTTGTTTA
Organism: Micropterus dolomieu; assembly: GCF_021292245.1. Taxonomy (NCBI): domain Eukaryota; kingdom Metazoa; phylum Chordata; class Actinopteri; order Centrarchiformes; family Centrarchidae; genus Micropterus; species Micropterus dolomieu. Next base: position 17,158,495 of record NC_060168.1, read on the forward strand.
CCACTCCAGTCTACCGCTGCCTCGATCGGTTACTTTGTTTGTGTTATTGTGTGACTTTGGTGTTTTAAAGGGTTACAAATACCAAAGTCACACAATAGCACAAATTAAACGATCGCAGCAGCCGTAGACCACAGAGGTTAAATTATTGTTTTTATCAAAGGAGTCTGGTGGCTTTGAACAGGGCATAGAGATACAGTATAGTGGCTGTTTCTGGTTAAACAAAAAGAATTTACTCTTTAAAAAAGGTCTATCTCTGTAGGCATCCTTTCCACAATGCTGTCAGACACTTATAATAACAATCTTAGCCTGTCAAAAACAAGGACTTCAGTGGACATACTTTGAAGGGTGCAATTGCCCGCAAGGTTTTTGTTGCAGCCCTGTTTTGATGCTGCCAACTGCAGCGCACTCGCTCAGTATTGAACCAATTTGTTGCCCCCATTAGTCACTTAGGTTACCCTTAAAGCATTGTCAACACAAGTGATTTTCCCTTCCCAAATTGTTCACATTTGAATAATCTTAAGAAGGCTGAAGGGATGAAATCAATTATTACAGGGCATCCAGGTGGTCTAGTGATTAAGGTACATACCATATGCATCAACTCAACTAATTTTGTCTTTTCCCCGGTCTGAAACCCAGATGGCTGCACGAATCACTGCATGTCTGGCTGACATCTTTCAGTGGATATATGCACAACAATGTAAGCTCAGCCTAGACAAGAGTGAGATGCTTATACTGCCAGGGAAGGCATCTCCCATCCACAACCTGTCCATGACCATTGAGAACTCTGTAGTGTCCCTGGCTTAGATGTAGACTTTATTGTCCCAGAGAGAGGTTTGTTTTCACAGCCAGTTCAACAGAGAAACACACAGATATAAATACACCAAATAAATACAAATAAAGACAATATATAGAGTCCCCATAAATACATTCATGAATCAGGCCCTTCCCACATCCAGGATATGGTCGGACCATACCCCCCAGACTGTCCATTATATTCTGCTATGGCTGGCTTGCCTACGACTCCCTACCTACGAGGGGGGCACAGCTACTGCTCAACAAATTCACAGCTGTTTGCTGTCCTGGCTCCATAATGGTGGAACGAGGTCCCCACTGACATCAGGAAAGCAGAAACTCTGCACATTTTCCATTGCAGACTGAAAACTCATCTGTTCAGACTGCATCTTGGCTCATTAAAAAACAAACTTTAATGTCAGCTAAATAAATGTAATTTAATGTATCATATAATCGCAAAGTCCCAGGCGGGGGAGCATTGCTGCATGTCATCCCACTCTCTCTTTCCATGTCGCCTATCTTTCTCCACAATCAATAAAGGCTAAAATGTCCAAATAATAACCAAAACAGAAAATAGCATTTTTTATACACAAGACAAAAACACATTTTGTGTAGTAAAATATGTTTTTGATTATTTTGTGAAACATTAATCACTTCATGAACCTTAGATTTAGCTTGAGAACCCTTTCAAGGGTCCCGGCCCCCAGGATGGGAACCAATGTTCTAAAGAACTCCTGCTTCTCTTATTATACTGGTTTTCTGTCTATATTAATCAAGACATCTTGTGCAGCACAACAACTTTTTGCATCATAATTTATTTTATCTTAGGAGGATATAAAGTCACTCCAAGTCAGGGATGGTAAGGATAAAGCCCAGGTAAAGTCATGAGTCATTATACCTGAGTTGCCTAAGTCTTTTTGATTTTGTGCAGTCACATCTAAAGTCATCAGATTCATTCATTCATTGACTCCAGTCTGTCCCAAGTTCACATCTTTGCCTTGCACAAAGTCAGACTGTATTTTAGAAAATATTTTTTAATCCTGAAAAGTTCTGTATTCTAAGTTAACTTTGGGTCCATCCCAGCTGGCTATTGCCTCATGTTGGGCTGCAGCTTAAAGAGGGGCCAACCTTCCATGCAAAATGAATCCTGCCCTGCTTCCATTAGGCAACTTTTTATAACACTGCAGCAGATGGTGAAACACACACACACACATTCGCTGACACTCACACTGCAGCCCCCTGAGGAGCAACCTCGCCTCCACTCTCAACTTTTCTCAATTTTTCTCTCCCCCTTTTACTCATCTATCGCCACCTTCCTAACACCCAAACAGTGCACACTTCAAAGTGGCTGCTATTTAGAGGTTATCCTAACTAGGGGAGAGCTTTTCCTACACACAAAATTGGCTAAAAATACATCTCAGTTCAGTTGCTTTGTAGGCATTGTTGCCTTCCCCAACTAGTAAATGGGTTGCGCTCTAAAATGGAAGAGGACAACATGGATGAGTTTCTGACACATTTTCTCTTTTTTTCCCTCAGTAATCTTTCTATATATTTTATTTTAGGTTACAGAAAACATTCTGAAAATGTGCCTCAAGTATCAGTTCAGCACTGATCTGAAGTATCTACTGAGAGCTGTTGCCATGCAATGAAATGAGGCGCAGGTCTAGAATTAAAATAAACAACCCACGCAGGATGCTATATATGCCTATATTTCAGGAAATCATTTATAGGGTCTCTAAAGTGTTTTTACAGCTATTTCAGATACTCGTAGTGGTCTGACTGTAATGTTTGACAGATATAACACAGAAAATATAGACAACTGAAAGTAATTTTACTTACAGAACATTCACTGCACCTAATTTAAATCACTGCCTCCACAGTTTTTGTCACAGCATGTGTAACATACAGCCTGTTGTACATGATCTCACTATTTAATTGACAGGTTAATGGTCCAATAAGGAATTTCTGAATTTTTTCTACATGCGACAGTGTGGTGAAACATGATCCGACTCCTGTTTGCAGTCTGTGTGATGCAGCTCTGTGTCTGCTGGTGATAACCATCAGACAGACCATGGCCAAAGGCTGACAGATTACACCACACTGATTTACTGCGTACATAGACACACACCTCTGCCACAGCTGCCAGACAACACACACACACATAAAACATACGCCCCCCCCCCCCTACACACTCCTACATATTGAAATATGTGCATAAATATTTTCATGGACAAAGCTGCACACACTTAAAGTCTATGAACACACACACTCATTAGCATGCATGCAAGTGGCAGTGCCAGCTTCCTGCTGTCAAACAGTAGCAGAGCAGACAGGAAGCAGGTTGGTGTGGAGAACAGACAGGGGTAAATACCATCACCTTTTATAGACATGCCCAATGGCACAGCTGCACACACACACACACACACACACGTTTCCTTTTTCTATTCCTGAATCCACAGGACAGATGGCCTGGAAGATTGCATCATAAACCAATAATGATTTACATTTTTTGCCAACTTTACATCGCTGCTTATGCATTCAGCTCCTTCCCATAATGTACTTTTTGTGCAATATTCACTCTGAGAGCAAACATAAATAACTCTGTCATTAAGCCACAAACACACAGCATGACAGGTGCTCCGCTCATATGACTGCCACATGCATGTGTTCACAAGAACAAGAAAACACACAGATCCTGAGTGTGTTTGAGGGTCAAGTTTGATCTATAAAAAAAAATGTTTTTCTTACCTCTGCGGTAGTTGTTGATCTGCTTGGTTTGCATGGAAAAGGTTCCCACCACAAGACCCATGTTGACTTCTGGCCGCAGACAGGTTGTGCGTGATTGTGTGTATATGTGTGTGTCTGCCTATCTGCCTGCCTATAATCAAGGTGTGCTAGTGAGTGTGCCTACAGTAAGTGCGTGTGGTGTAATTAAGTTAGTCCAGTATCAGCCAGATGTACGCATAGAAGTACAGATATTACTTCACATGCTGCCTCGCAACCCACACAGCTCTCCTGCTTCTGCTCGAGGGTGTGTGCGTCTGTCTGTGTGAGTGAGTGAGTGAGAGAGAAAGAGAGAGAGTGGATGTTTGTGTGTGTGTGTGTGTGTGTGTGTGTGTGTGTGAGAGAGAGAGAGAGAGAAAGAGTGTGTGAATGAAATAGAGGGCGCAGATGCACTCTGAAGCTACCTTTGTCTACGCTGTCACTGGAGCTGCCTATTTTACATCCCTTCTGTCTCTCTACCATGCGCAGCCTCCCTCTTGCTCTCTCTTTTTCCTCTCGCTCTCTCTCTGTGTCCCCTGCCACCAGACTGTCATTACATCAATTCCTCTGTGCCTCTTTAGGTATCTGCCTCTCTCCGTCTCTGCTTCTTTCTGCTCCCTGTTCCCCTCCTATTCGTCTCAGTCGCTCTCTTTGTCTGTCTAGTGGGGAAAGAGGGATTGCACACTGTTGCACAGGAAAAGACAGAGACGGGGGGGGGGGGTATATGTGAGAGGCAGAAAGAGAGAGAGAGAGTAGGACAAAACTCAAGGGAGAGTGAGAGTGAGAGAGAGGAGGAAAAAGCAATGACAAAATGATGAGGAGGAAGAGGAGAAAAAAAGGGGGAAGAGAAAGAAGAGACAGAGACAAATTAGGAGGATTCACAAACGGCGGGGGAGGCAAAGTGAGGGGGGTGAGGGTGGGAGGGAAGGGGTTGAAAAAAAGAGATAGAGAGAGATGAAGAGTCCAAGAGGTGAGGGGAGATAAGGGAGAGCTAGACTGATCTGTCCCCTTTGCTATTCAGCAGGCAAACGGTCTGACTGTGGAGAGTGTATTTGCTGCTTTATCTCTACTGACAGGTGGTGTCTGTCTGTCTGTCTGTGTGTGTGTGTAGTGTGTGTGCACATTTATTCTGCTAGCAGGTGGGTCATGGACAAAGCCCTGTACATCTGACACCACTACATTTACAGCCGCCTCGCATATGTCAGCCACGGCATCAACGCCCTGTATCAGACATGTTTTTACTCTCGAGTCTGCTGATGAATCCATCAGCTACACACAGATACACAACCAGGCCACACGACCATACAGCCAGGGGAGTGACGCCAGTCCCACACATGTACTCCTCTGTCAATCACGCTTAACCCCTTGCTGCCCTCCATGTAACACCCTGCAGTTCAGATTGGCAGGCTGCAATAACGCCATCGACTGCAGACGCTATTCATATTCCTCACGTGGCTTTAGTTAAGAAAACAATTTACAGCCGAGCTACAGCTGTGGCTGAGCTGAGGCCATCAAGGCCAATGATAAAGCCATTAGGCCATGGCATTCATTAAAAGGTACTGGCTGCAGTAGCCTGCCCGCTGAAGATCAATGCAAAGTAAAAAAAAGTGGAAGAGAGAAAGAAAATGAAGAAGAGAAGAGAGGCAGAGAGACAAAGAAAGTGAGAAAAGGGAGCATTGCAGAGAAGCTGTGCGTGTGTAATGGTGAGCGACTCTTTTTGGGTATGCAAGAGCTCACCCCAACACACACACCTCCTATTTCTGCTTTTCTAGCTCTCCAGAAATAGATGGATCTGACAGCAGTCTCTAATCAAAATCAAACACTAACAAACACATTTCACACACAACCACAGATGTACATGCACACGTGCACAAACACCCACTGGTTATAAAAAGTAAGAGTGGCAATATATCAACAGAGAGAAACAGGATTATAAATACACACTACATCAGCAATAGGCAGACATGCTGATTAAATTCTGAAAGCTCGGCTGAATAGACGAGATAAGGGAGCATGATTTGCTGTAGTGGTGATGTTTAAACTTCAGTGGAGGGGTTACATACACATCTATCAGCAAAGAGAAAGCCTTTGGTTGATCAAACACTTTGGAAATCCGCTGGATAAACTGAAAAACCCCACAGTGCAAAGCTGGAAAAAAACAGGCTGTTTTCATCAGTCTCTGCAAAGATGACATTTTCTAAATACCTGGTTTTCAAACGGCACAGAATGAACTTATCTGAATGGAGCAGAATCCAATCAGTGAAAAAAGACTACCAAATAGAACAGACAGGGTTGGAAATTAGTATCTGCCACCTGTCAAATGATGGCAAAATATTAAAGTAGCTGGTAGATTTCAGACACAAAACAATGATTTACTATTGAGAAGCTGATGAATTTTAACATCTGTCGGGGGCTGATGGATGTTTCATTTCTTATTTCTCACTCTGGTACTTTGCTAACCTCCAGCCTGCTTCCCAGCCAGATAGCCTTTGATGGGATAGTCGAGGAGCCAGAGCACTGTCCAGTGGTCACATTTTGGGACTAACCAAGGGGGTACAGTGGAGTCCCCAAGAGTAGGGCTGAAACGATTCATTGATTAAATCGATTACTAAAATGCATCGACGCAAATTCTTTGCATCAAGGCTTAGTTTATTCCATATAACTATTTAGCACACTGTTTCGCACGGACATTTATTACTGTCGCACTTCGCGCTTACGCTGTGTGAATAGGACGTGATTATGATGGCGCTGTTTGCAAAGTGGAGGAAGAAAGAGAAAATAGCCAGGGACAAAGAAGAAAGCGTCCAAGGTATGGGATTATTTCAAGCTAAAGAAAACAACAACTCTGTAATGTTACTGTCTCTGTTTTCCCCTACTCTCTCTCTCTCTCTCTCTCTCCCTACCTGTGCGTCGTTAGCCTCATGTCTTTTACCTGTGTTGCTCCCGCCCTGCTCATTAGTCCCTGTGTATATATACCTTGTGTTTCTGTCTTGTCTTTGTTGGGTCATTGTATGTTGTCACTCTGTGTAGCAGTTTGTTCTCGTGTCTTCAGCCCTACTCGCCGTGTCTCCCTGTTACCCTGCTCATTTTTGGATTCTGGTTTTCACCCTTTTGGATTTCTGTTGGACAGCCTTTGTTTTGGACTCAGTCAATCAGCCACTCTGTTTGTAAGTGTGCTCGTCTTTTGTTTGTGTATTAAAACCCTTCTGAACTGTTCCTGCTGGCTTTCGTGTCCTGCATTTGGGTCCTCCAACCTACTACCTGCTTCACCATACATATCCGTGACAGAATGACCCGACCAAGTGTGGACCCAGCGGACCTAGCGTTTCTGGCAGAGGATATAAGGGAGTGGACGTCGACCTGCGAAAGGTTAGGTTCCTCAATCCTGGATTCCACGGACTTAAATCGCAGACTGTTTGTTTATGGCCTCATGGAGAAGACCCTGTGCAGCAAGCCAAGGCTGCTGAATCTCCCCTTCCTGGCTGAGCAGTTGGTCGTCATTAGACAAATGAAGAGAGACCTGGAGCTGATCATGGACACTCCCGAGGGTTCGCTGCCTGGTGGCGCTCAAGCTGTCAGCCACCAGCCGGTTTCCCAGCCTGCGTCCCGATCAGTCAGGCTTGGCACCATCAGCCTGTCCAGCCACTCTCCAAGCCTGCCTTTTTTCCAGCCTGCTAGCACTCCAGCGGCTAGCTCCCTGCCTGTTTCCTGGCCTGCTAGCACTGCAGCGGCTAGTCATCTGCCTGCTCCATCCCCCTCCAAGTCGGCTCAAACTTCCAGGTTGGTTGGGGATTCATGGACTTCCAGCTCTCTGGCTGCCTTTCTGTTGGACTTACCTTTGGAGCCAGAGAGTGAACAGACGGAGTGTCCCCAGCCAACCAACCACTGGTCGGAGGGAGACCGGTCTGCTAGCGGGCTGCTAGCAGACCTACACAGCTCCGGTTCTGGGCCTACTAGCCTGGAGGCTAGCACCTCGTCGAACTCTGCGTCAGATCAACCTCCAGTAAGGCCAGCTGGAGGGCGACATAGGCCACGACGACGAGCGGCCAAGAGACTGGCACCTGAACCATCCCCGTCGGTGGACCGACCAACACCAGCTTCGTTGGTGGCCCAGCCGACTCCTGTTCCTCGAGCTCCGTCGGTGGTCCGACCGGCACCTGCCTCGGCGGTGGCCCAGCCGACTCCTGTACCCTCGGCGGTGGCCCAGCCGACTCCTGTACCCTCGGCGGTGGCCCAGCCGACTCCTGTACCCTCGGCGGTGGCCCAGCCGACTCCTGTACCCTCGTGTCCGTTCCATGGTCCTCAGCCCTGCTGCAGCTCCAGAGCACCAGAGCTTTGGGTGCTGACCTCCGGAGAGGTCTTCCCGTCGGCCTCCAGTGGGTTTCCAGCCTCTTTGTTGGCCTTCCTGCCGTTCCCCTGAACAGTCCGGCCTCCAGGGCCGT
>NC_060168.1:17166511-17167416 GCF_021292245.1 Micropterus dolomieu
GACCAACACCAGCTTCGTTGGTGGCCCAGCCGACTCCTGTTCCTCGAGCTCCGTCGGTGGTCCGACCGGCACCTGCCTCGGCGGTGGCCCAGCCGACTCCTGTACCCTCGGCGGTGGCCCAGCCGACTCCTGTACCCTCGGCGGTGGCCCAGCCGACTCCTGTACCCTCGGCGGTGGCCCAGCCGACTCCTGTACCCTCGTGTCCGTTCCATGGTCCTCAGCCCAGCTGCTCAGTCGGTGTTCAGGCCGACTCCTGTACCCTCGTGTCCGTTCCATGGTCCTCAGCCCTGCTGCAGCCTGCTGCAGCTCCAGAGCACCAGAGCTTTGGGTGCTGACCTCCGGAGAGGTCTTCCCGTCGGCCTCCAGTGGGTTTCCAGCCTCTTTGTTGGCCTTCCTGCCGTTCCCCTGAACAGTCCGGCCTCCAGGGCCGTACACCGGGACGGCCACCTGAACTCGGTGGTTCCTCTGGTCCTCCCGCCCAGTTGGGTCGTCCTCCCAGGCGACCTCCCGAACTCTGTGGCCCCCCTGTTCTGCCCAGCCTGTTGGGTCGTCCTCCGGGACGGCCTCCCGAACTCTGTTCTCCCCCTGATTTGCCCGGCCTCATGGGTCACCCTCCGGGACGACCCCCTGAACTCTGTTGCCCACCTGGTCCGTTGGGTTATCCTCCAGGACGACCCCCTGAACTTTTGTCCCCCACTGGATGCCTCGGTCAGCCTCCTGAACTGCCTTGCCCTGCCTGTTTGACCTCCCCCCTGTACTCTGGTTCCCTTCTGTCTGCTCCTTGGACTGTGGGTTTTTTGTTTTCTCTGGCCCTCCTCCTGTCCTCCCTCCGCCCACCCTGGTTTGGCTCTTGCCCTCCTGGTCTGCTGTGTCGACCTCCGGGTCTGCCCCCTGAACTTTTGTTC
>NC_060168.1:17167436-17169489 GCF_021292245.1 Micropterus dolomieu
CAGAGAGTGAACAGACGGAGTGTCCCCAGCCAACCAACCACTGGTCGGAGGGAGACCGGTCTGCTAGCGGGCTGCTAGCAGACCTACACAGCTCCGGTTCTGGGCCTACTAGCCTGGAGGCTAGCACCTCGTCGAACTCTGCGTCGGATCCACCTCCAGTAAGGCCAGCTGGAGGGCGACATAGGCCACGACGACGAGCGGCCAAGAGACTGGCACCTGAACCATCCCCGTCGGTGGACCGACCAACACCAGCTCCGTTGGTGGTCCAGCCGATTCCTGTTCCTCGTGCTCCGTCGGTGGTCCGACCGGCACCTGCTTCGCCGGTGGCCCAGCCGACTCCTCTTCCCTCGTGTCCAGTCCATGGTCCCCAGCCCAGCTGCTCAGTCGGTGTTCAGACCGACTCCAGCTCCTCGTGTCCGGTCCATGGTCCTCAGCCCAGCTGTCTCGCCCATGGTCCTCAGCCCAGCTGCTCAGTCTGTGGACCTCAGCCCTGCTGCAGCTCCAGAGCACCAGAGCTTTGGGTGCCGACCTCCGGAGAGGTCTTCCCGTCGGCCTCCAGTGGGTTTCCAGCCTCTTTGTTGGCCTTCCTGCCGTTCCCCTGAACAGTCCGGCCTCCAGGGCCGTACTCCGGGACGGCCACCTGAACTCGGTGGTTCCTCTGGTCCTCCCACCCAGTTGGGTCGTCCTCCCAGGCGACCTCCCGAACTCTGTTCTCACCCTGATTTGCCCGGCCTCATGGGTCACCCTCCGGGACGACCCCCTGAACTCTGTTGCCCACCTGGTCCGTTGGGTTATCCTCCAGGACGACCCCCTGAACTTTTGTCCCCCACTGGATGCCTCGGTCAGCCTCCTGAACTGCCTTGCCCTGCCTGTTTGACCTCCCCCCTGTACTCTGGTTCCCTTCTGTCTGCTCCTTGGACTGTGGGTTTTTTGTTTTCTCTGGCCCTCCTCCTGTCCTCCCTCCGCCCACCCTGGTTTGGCTCTTGCCCTCCTGGTCTGCTGTGTCGACCTCCGGGTCTGCCCCCTGAACTTTTGTTCACCTCTGGCCGCCTTGGTCGGCCTCCTGAACTGCCTTGCCCTGCCGGTAGTTGGTTCTTTGGGACTTTTGGTTTTGTTTTTCTGGCCCTCCACCTGGCCTCCCTCCGCCCACCCTGGGCCGGCTTGACCTGTTTGTGTTTTTTTTTTTTTTGTTTTTGTGATATTTCGTTTTAGGACGTCAGGGGCCGTCCTTTTGAGGGAGGGGTACTGTCACACTCTGCATGTCTGTCTCTGTGCTCTCGCTCTCTCTACCTGTGCCTCGTTAGCCTCATGTCTTCAGCCTTACTCGCCGTGTCTCCCTGTTACCCTGCTCAGTTTTGGATTCTGGTTTTCACCCTTTTGGATTTCTGTTGGACAGCCTTTGTTTTGGGACTCTGCCATCAGCCACTCAGTTTGTAAGTGTGCTCGCCTTTTGTTTGTTGTATTAAAACCCTTCTGAACTGTTCCTGCTGGCTTTCGTGTCCTGCATTTGGGTCCTCCAACCTACTACCTGCTTCACCCATACCAAACCCTGACACTGCGTAGTTTTTAAATTCTTACAGTATTGATCGACCTCATTTAAAACAAATTACTCATCTTTTGTTTTATATAATATCTTCATTGTCTTTTGTTACATCAATCAAGTTCATTTTAATACGATAACTATGATTGTAGGAGGTGACTAAATCCTAAAGTATCGTTTAGAATTATTGGCTGTTAAATAACACCACATTTTAGATTTCAGAGTCCTGTTAAAGCGCTCTACTACAGATGCCTTAGTCTCATTTGATGTGGTAAAGTGTACGATACTATTAATTTTCATTAACGCAACAAAATCTTTGTTTAGGAACTCTTTTCCCTCATCTGTATGAATTTTATATGGTATTCTACCTTCAGCTAAGATATCTTTAAAGGACGCTGTGACGCATTTACCACGGTTATTTTTTTTAAACAATGCACTCATGCGTGTTTTGAAAACAAATCTATACACGTTAATAGCGTAACCCATCATTTTCAGCAGAATAAGCAGACATGT
>NC_060168.1:17169589-17177269 GCF_021292245.1 Micropterus dolomieu
GCGACCTCCCGAACTCTGTGGCCCCCCTGTTCTGCCCAGCCTGTTGGGTCGTCCTCCGGGACGGCCTCCCGAACTCTGTTCTCCCCCTGATTTGCCCGGCCTCATGGGTCACCCTCCGGGACGACCCCCTGAACTCTGTTGCCCACCTGGTCCGTTGGGTTATCCTCCAGGACGACCCCCTGAACTTTTGTCCCCCACTGGATGCCTCGGTCAGCCTCCTGAACTGCCTTGCCCTGCCTGTTTGACCTCCCCCCTGTACTCTGGTTCCCTTCTGTCTGCTCCTTGGACTGTGGGTTTTTTGTTTTCTCTGGCCCTCCTCCTGTCCTCCCTCCGCCCACCCTGGTTTGACTCTTGCCCTCCTGGTCTGCTGTGTCGACCTCCGGGTCTGCCCCCTGAACTTTTGTTCACCTCTGGCCGCCTTGGTCTGCCCCCTGAACTGCCTTGCCCTGCCGGTAGTTGGTCCTTTGGGACTTTTGGTTTTGTTTTTCTGGCCCTCCACCTGGCCTCCCTCCGCCCACCCTGGGCCGGCTTGACCTGTTTGTGTTTTTTTTGTTTGTGATATTTCGTTTTAGGACGTCAGGGGCCGTCCTTTTGAGGGAGGGGTTCTCTCTCTCTCTCTCTCTCTCTGTCTCTGTCTCTGTCTCTGTCTCTCGTCTCATGTCTTTCACCTGTGTTGCTCCCGCCCTGCTCATTAGTGTGTGTGTGTGTGTGTGTGTGTGTATATACCTTGTGTTTCTGTCTTGTCTTTGTCGGGTCATTGTATGTTGTCACTCTGTGTAGCAGTTTGTTCTCGTGTCTTCAGCCCTACTCGCCGTGTCTCCCTGTTACCCTGCTCATTTTTGGATTCTGGTTTTCACCCTTTTGGATTTCTGTTGGACAGCCTTTGTTTTGGACTCAGTCAATCAGCCACTCTGTTTGTAAGTGTGCTCGTCTTTTGTTTGTGTATTAAAACCCTTCTGAACTGTTCCTGCTGGCTTTCGTGTCCTGCATTTGGGTCCTCCAACCTACTACCTGCTTCACCATACATATCCGTGACAGTTACCATCTGTCCACTGTAAAACAAAACTTATGTCGTCTCGGCAACACCACAACAGCACCTGATCAGAAAGCCCCTGGTGTTCTGCCAGCGGACCACAGACAAGGTAACAGCAACTTTAGCATTTAGCTGAAATCATGATTGATTGTTGAGTTGAAGGCTAGCCAAAGTAAGCCGCAGTCCTCAGCTGTGCACAAGTGCGTTTGTTGTTGTTCTTTTCGGGCCGTGAGTTATAACCTCACAGTCATGAGTTAACTGGGTGTCTGGGAGCTGCACCTTTTCCTCCTGTCAGAGGTTTTCTGCACTGCCCCGGGCCAAAGCTGTCCACCTGAGTTCTTCTGCACCACCCTTGTTCTTCTGTTTCCAAGTAACCTTCTCCTGAATCCTTTCTCCAGACCACCTCCACCCACCCTGCTTGGTGCTGCTGACCGGTCTGTAGGGATATCTGGAATCCGCCACCTTGGGGGCTCTGTCACAGTTTGCTTCCAAGTCACTCTCTTCAGCCACACTCTCTCATCCCTGGCACATCTCTCTAAATTCTCAGACCTGCCATCCTCAACCTGTCTACCAGATGCTCTTGGACTCTCCTTCCTTTCCCTATCACCTGACACACCCAACACACTTTTCTCACTTCTCTAATCAGCCCTGCAGTTACCCTGCCCACTCCACCCACTCCTTACCTGCAATTCATTCCCTCATCAGCCACTCAACCATATCTACCAGTCCCTGTTTTTTTTGCATATCCCACAGTGAAAACTTTGTAATTTGGTACAGATTACAGGGAAAATGCAGACAATAGTTATGAAACTGCTTTTTTAGTCAGTTCAGCTAGTTGTCTTGACCATTGTTGATTTTCAGAGGACAATCCTCTGGAAATCTCTGAAAGGTAAAGGTCATTTCATCATTCATTGGAAATTTTATTCTTCATATATATTGTATGTGACCCTGCAATGGACTGGCGACCTGTCCAGGGTGTACCCCATCTTTCATCCAAGGTCAGCCGGGATAGGCTCCAGCCCCCCCTGTACACAGGATAAGGATGGATGGATGGATATATTGTATGTTTGTAGACAAATTTCACATTTTTGAGTGTTCAGATGACCTGCTGTGAATTGACAAAAAAGTCAATATTATGTTAGCTTAGCATTTGGAGTTAATTGGCAGTAACTAATCACTCTTTATAATTCAAATTGCATGTTCTTTCCTGGAAATGTATTTGGATTTTTAAGGAATCGTTATACAATTAAGCATTACAGAAAAAAAGTGAGTGAACCTTGAGTATAGGATATGTATCTGCAGTAAATCCTCAACGATATCTGATCATGTTCAAGGAATCTAAATCAGAAGTCTTTCAGATATCCTGCTGACAAACACAAAGTAACAGACATTTCCAACCCAGTGGTTTAAACAAGGAAATGAAAATAGCTTTGCAGTTGCAATAACACTAATCAGCAACAGGTTCATTACATTAGGCTGAGAGCCAAACTCTTCCAAGACATTAAGCCTGACATCGTTTGTGCCGCTACTCAGTCCTGTCCTGTCCGGTGTGCTGTGGATCATTTTGAGTGCCAGCCTGCATCTCATCATTTATTAACCATTACACAATGGACCTTTTACTAGATTGAGATGGGTGCCTGGATGAATGGATGGAGGGTAGGGAAAGAAAAAAGATGGGGTTGGACTCTGGAGTAGTAAAAAGGGAGGAACATAGAAAACATTTGACAGCAGAGAAAGAAGGTGTTGACAAGCACAGGAAATGTGGCAAGAAGGCAACGAATAATAAATTAGCTGGTTAGTTTCTGCCTGCTCTTATCAGGCAAAGGCTGTGTGGAAACTGTCATAGTGATGACCACACAGAGGTGATGAGATGAGGGCAATGAGAGCAGAGAATTGGAAGGGAAGCATGAAAGGAAGGAAAGAGACCGAGTGAAAGAAATGAGACAAGGGGGCAATAACTGTGGGAAGGGAGGAGAAGAGAGCGAGACAGATGAGAGTGGAGAATTTGGAGGGCAAGACAGATGAGGGGTTAACGAGGGATAGGGAGAAGCGAATGAGAGCAGAGAATTGGGAGGACAGAGTAGACGGAGGGGAGATGGGTGGGGACGGAGGGGATAGATGGAATGAGGGAGGATAAAATGACGAACAAGATGGAGGGACAGAAAAGAGGGAGAGAGGGAGAGGAAAAAATAGGCATGTAGGCAGAACAGAGAGATGGGAGTACAAGGAGGAGAAGAGTGAAATAACCTAGACACTAACTGGCTCAAACGGGCTCAGTGTCGTCTGAGTCATCAGAGCAAACAGATTTATTTAATGGAGTGAGGAGTGGAGGAGACAAGCTCAACAACAGGACATGAGGTGTAACACCGCTGAGATCGGCCAAATCCTGCTGCAAAAAGTCAATCACAAGTCGGTTTTCCTCTAACAAATCCAAACATGTCAGCTTCTCGCACATAGACTACAAACCACAGAGTCCAAGCTGTGCATCAAGGCCTGACTGCAATCAATGTGCAGCAAGTGAGTAAACACAAAATCATTTTGTCTCTAGAATGGCATCGTGCTACACTGTACATTATCATTATCATCACTTAAAGGATCACTCAAATTAAAAAAAATAAATTACCTCTAATATCAAGCCATGCAGATGGTCTTTGTTTTGTTTGTCCAGGGACAGTATCTGAGACTTCTGCTGCATAAATCCAATATGATGGAGGTGAATATAACTTCACTTGTCGTGCTAAAACACTGAAAATGTAACACTCAGTAGGGCTATTTCTTCAGTACAGCTTAAATGAATACTATAGTTGATCAATTGGTTAGAAAATTTATCAACATTTTTAATTAATCATTTACCCCATGTATTAAGCGAAAATGCAAAAATAAAATTACTGGTTCCAGCTTCTAAAATCTGAATATTTACTGGTTTCTATGATTGTACACTGATTAGGTATATCTGTGGGATTTGTGAGCATTTGTTTGTTTTTACTGCCTCAACTTTACTGTTTTGGTTAATCCACTGTGCACTGAATGAATGAATGAATGAATGAAGGTTTATTATTGTGTCATGCGCATAATTACGCCCAGCCAGGTATTGGGCTTACAGGGCATCAAAATCAATATACAATATAGCCAGGCCCAGAGTACATCATATACTGGTATACATACAGTCACCGGCCACTTTATTAGGTACACCTGTTCAATTGCTTGTTAACACAAATATCTAATCAGTCAATCACATGGCAGCAACTCAATGCATTTAGGCATGTAGAAGTGGTCCAGACAACTTGCTGAAGTTCAAATTGAACATCAGAATGGGGAAGAAAGGAGATTTAAGTGACTTGGAACGTGGCATGGTTGTTGGTGCCAGACGGGCTGGTCTGAGTATTTCAGAAACTGCTGATCTACTGGGATTTTCACGCACAACCATCTCTAGGGTTTACAGAGAATGGTCTGAAAAAGAGAAAATATCCAGTAAGTGGCAGTTGTGTGGACGAAAATGCCCTGTTGATGTCAGAGGAGAATGGGCAGACTGGTTTGAGATGACAGAAAGACTTATTAAAAAAATTAACTCAAATAACCACTCCTTACAACCAAGGTATGCAGAACACCATCTCTGAATGTCGAACCTTAAAGCCGATGTGCTACAGCAGCAGAAGACCACACCGGCCACTCCTGTCAGCTGAGAACAGGAAACTGATTAGACAATAGAAGATTGGAAAAACGCCTGGTCTGATGAGTCTCAAATTCAGCTGCGACATTTAGATGGTAGGGTCAGAATTTGACATAAACAACATGAAAGCATGGATCCATTCTGCCTTGTAAAAACAGTTCAGGCTGCTGGTGGTGGTGTAATGGTGTGGAGATATTTTCTTGGCACACTTTGGGCCCCTTAGTACCAACTGAGCATTGTTTAAACGTGGCAGCCAACCTGAGTATTGTTGCTGACCATGTCCATCCCTTTATGACTGCTGAATCATTAATGGCTGCAAGGATGTAGGCCTGGGCTGACTGTGAAAGTATCAGGCATGTTTGTCTTATTATTATAATACAACAAATATTATTAATATTATTATCATATGTAGCCATTTGCTGCAATTAGGCTTGACACAACAGCTGTTTGTGACCTGACCTTTCTTTTCTTCGTGAGAGGGAAGAATTTTGAAAAGTTGCGTGGCGCTGCAGAGAGCCCCCAGCTGCAGTACTGCATGGATCATGCATAACATCCAGCCAGACGGAACGATCACGAACCGTTTACAGCGCGTCGGCCGTATAGCAACACAATCTGTACCGGAGAGGGAGTGGGGAGGACCAGGGACAGGAGATTGCGGAGGGACTGGCCCGCTGCGGACGGTCGGTGATCGTTCCCTCAGGCTGGATGAAGTCTGACGCTCCTGAATTTATGCATGGATCCATGATGATAGAGAAATATTTAGAAATTATTGGCAATAAAGCATGCTGTCAATATTTTAGAGACCCCCCCCCAAAATATCACAAATCATGCTTTTAGGGGGGCTCGAAGGGGAGCTTAGCTCCCCCTGGCTCCCCCGTAGTTCACACCCTGCTATCATCTCAATATGGATCAAAGTCTCTGAAGAATGTTTCCAACACCTTGTTGAAAGTATGCCACAAATAATTAGTCAGTTCTGGAGGCAAAAGGGGGTCCAACCCGGCATAAGCAAAGTGTAGCCTACCTAATAAAGTGGCCAGTGAGTGTATATACACACACATATATGCACCCACATATACTCGTATATACACATAAACCTACACAAAACACCATAAAATCTAATTAAACAAACTAACTTGTCTTCTTTTCCAATCTTTCAAACAAGTCACACAGCGGGCACAAACGGTTTTCCTATGGAATATTTTTGAATCGGCTAATCTCAATGGCCAGAGGCAGAATCCCAGCTCTCAACTGTGCAACCAAGGATCTCTGGCTTTTAGATAAACAAGATGTTAGTTGAGGACTAAAGTTGTGTTTGATCTGCATGTCCTCAACTTTGGCTTTAAAAAAATATTTTCAAACAATTTTCCATCAAATTTCAATAAGAGCTTATGTTTAAGAGAGTTAACATCACAAGTTAAATTGTTTCTGTAACTGTTACGACCCGTGGGCTGTTTATGTGTAGGCCTATATGGGATGTTGTGCTTGTGTCTTTTCCCTCTCAGCCACCAGCAGGACCTTGCCCCGCCCCCAATGCTGCAGCCAGCAACCTGAGGAGCGCGGCTGATTCCAATCTCCTAATCAGTGGAGAGTATAAGGGCTGGTGAAGGAAACTGCTGTGAGTGAGAGTATGGTGGTCTACAGCAAAAGAGACAGTGTTACCGAGTGTTTGGAGTCTGTGGTGAGTGTGTGGCAGTTGGCTGAGACAGTAACTGGCAGTGGCCACAGAAGTCCTGTGGCTAAGTGTAGTGATTTACTGTTTTTGTTTGTACTGTATGCTAGTTTGCTATCACTACTTTTGTGTTTAACTGATACCTTAGTTACCTTTTTGAAAAGGACCCTTGTTGCTCGCTTCCCTTTTGGGAGCTGTCTTCTGATTGAGCGTTAAGACACTTTGTCAATAAATTGTTGTAAATAAATACCCTGAGGTCCTCTGAGGTTCGTAACAGTAACTTGGATATAGACTACAACATTTTGTATCTCCTCAAATAGTTGTCATTCCTACAGGATCCCGACATGGACAAAATAGCCTACAATAAAGTGACAAATACAAGTCAATGGATATTTACACTCACCTAAAGGATTATTAGGAACACCTGTTCAATTTCTCATTAATGCAATTATCTAATCAACCAATCACATGGCAGTTGCTTCAATGCATTTAGGGGTGTGGTCCTGGTCAGGACAATCTCCTGAACTCCAAACTGAATGTCAGAATGGGAAAGAAAGGTGATTTAAGCAATTTTGAGCGTGGCATGGTTGTTGGTGCCAGACGGGCCGGTCTGAGTATTTCGCAATCTGCTCAGTTACTGGGATTTTCACGCACAACCATTTCTAGGATTTACAAAGAATGGTGTGAAAAGGGAAAAACATCCAGTATGCGGCAGTCCTGTGGGCGAAAATGCCTTGTTGATGCTAGAGGTCAGAGGAGAATGGGCCGACTGATTCAAGCTGATAGAAAAGCAACTTTGACTGAAATAACCACTCATTACAACCGAGGTATGCGGCAAAGCATTTGTGAAGCCACAACACGCACAACCTTGAGGCGGATGGGCTACAACAGCAGAAGACCCCACCGGGTACCACTCATCTCCACTACAAATAGGAAAAAGAGGCTACAATTTGCAAGAGCTCACCAAAATTGGACAGTTGAAGACTGGAAAAATGTTGCCTGGTCTGATGAGTCTCGATTTCTGTTGAGACATTCAGATGGTAGAGTCAGAATTTGGCGTAAACAGAATGAGAACATGGATCCATCATGCCTTGTTACCACTGTGCAGGCTGGTGGTGGTGGTGTAATGGTGTGGGGGATGTTTTCTTGGCACACTTTAGGCCCCTTAGTGCCAATTGGGCATCGTTTAAATGCTACGGCCTACCTGAGCATTGTTTCTGACCATGTCCATCCCTTTATGGCCACCATGTACCCATCCTCTGATGGCTACTTCCAGCAGGATAATGCACCACGTCACAAAGCTCGAAT
>NC_060168.1:17177369-17191147 GCF_021292245.1 Micropterus dolomieu
ACCTTGAGGCGGATGGGCTACAACAGCAGAAGACCCCACCGGGTACCACTCATCTCCACTACAAATAGGAAAAAGAGGCAACAATTTGCAAGAGCTCACCAAAATTGGACAGTTGAAGACTGGAAAAATGTTGCCTGGTCTGATGAGTCTCGATTTCTGTTGAGACATTCAGATGGTAGAGTCAGAATTTGGCGTAAACAGAATGAGAACATGGATCCATCATGCCTTGTTACCACTGTGCAGGCTGGTGGTGGTGGTGTAATGGTGTGGGGGATGTTTTCTTGGCACACTTTAGGCCCCTTAGTGCCAATTGGGCATCGTTTAAATGCTACGGCCTACCTGAGCATTGTTTCTGACCATGTCCATCCCTTTATGGCCACCATGTACCCATCCTCTGATGGCTACTTCCAGCAGGATAATGCACCATGTCACAAAGCTCGAATCATTTCAAATTGGTTTCTTGAACGTGACAATGAGTTCACTGTACTAAAATGGCCCCCACAGTCACCAGATCTCAACCCAATAGAGCATCTTTGGGATGTGGTGGAACGGGAGCTTCGTGCCCTGGATGTGCATCCCACAAATCTCCATCAACTGCAAGATGCTATCCTATCAATATGGGCCAACATTTCTAAAGAATGCTTTCAGCACCTTGTTGAATCAATGCCACGTAGAATTAAGGCAGTTCTGAAGGCGAAAGGGGGTCAAACACAGTATTAGTATGGTGTTCCTAATAATCCTTTAGGGGAGTGTATGTAGACCAGTTAAATCGCTTGGGTGTTCCTTTCCAACAAACTTCTTAGAATAACTTTCCACACTAGATACACAATTGTGATAGCTTAAATGCTTAAAGCTTTTTTCATTCCCCTGAGGACTCCTGACAGTGTCACTTACTGTTTCCATCATTGCAGCTCAGACTTTTTGATGGACTTGGAAATAAAAACTATCCCTTCTGTTGTCTTTCATTAGGAAAAAAAATCCAGTTAACTCCCATTATTACTGCATTTTGGTCTTGTAGATCTTTTCAAACATTAGCTATTCTTTTCCCTCTGCTTTGGCAACAGTCTTATATTATAAACAAATAAGTGACTAATAGGCTAGATAAATGACATGCACCAAAATATAAAAAAAATGCATTAATTTAGGAAATGTGTAAATATTGAGATTTCTGTTTAAATTTGCTTCTGTATTTCTTTTACTTTGTAATCTAATTTTTCCATTTTATTTTTAAATGTGTTTATTGTATTATTTCCCCTATTTATGCATTGTTTTTTTTTGCTTCATTAAGCAAATTAAGGGGCTATCATTGAAGTGTGTAATGGAGTCATGGTTTCACCTACTGGTTGACATCAAGAGTGCATAGATTGACTATAGGCTACATGCCTTGCTCCCATACCAGTGGTCAGGCTCACTCACGCTAGAGAACTGAGGCGCTTAATTAATTTAGTTGATTGAGAAGGTTTTGTTTTTTCTATCAGATTATTTTCAAAGTAAGAAAACAGCTGATAAATTTAGATTATTGCGTGTTCTTTTCATGGATGTGTGTGGTTGAGCAGGTTGTTGGACCCAAATGCGGGACACGGATTCAGCAGGTGAAGTTCAAAGATTTAATTAAACAAAAGGCGAGCACACTTACAGAGTGGCTGAGTCCAGGGTATACAAAGTAAAATAAACAATCCCAACAAAAAAATAATCCTAAAATAGCAGGGGGAAAACAGGCAGACAGAGGACATCACAGGACAGAGCATTACAAGCTACAATGACCAGACAGGGAATGAACAGAAACACCAAACATATATATACACAGGGACTAACGAGCAGGGCGGGAGCAACACAGGTGACCAGGATCAGGGCTAACGAGGCAGAGAGACAGCAGGGGAAAACACAGAGGCAGGCAGGCAGAGCACAGCAGGAGAGAACAGAGAGGCAGGCAGGCTGAGACGGCAGGGGGGAACAGAGAGACACAAGACCATACATTAACTGGAACTCAAAGTACTTAGTGGACAAGCAGGCAGGGGAATTACTGGTGGCACAGACACAAGCAAATCTAAATGCCGAAAATACACTAAACTTAATAAGGCAAAATTAAAACAGGACAGACAGGCAAACTGAATAATAAACTGAACGAGGACAGACTATCGCAGAACAATCAAAATTAGAATAATGAAACTAAACAGATCAGAACTACACAAACAGACCCCCCAACAAGACACACAGACAACATCAGACCAACAAGCACGAACACACAGTGTAAACTAGACACAAGACAACAGACAGGACTGAAACCCAAAACAGAGACAAAATAACAGAGACAGGAAAAACTAAACCAAACTGACTAAGAACTAACTAAACAGAGCAGACAGGCCCACAGTGTGACAGGTCTATGCCTTAAATCTTAGTCAGGCACAGGCCAAGATACTGTATGGTAGTGACACATCTGCCTACCTTTTTTGCATGTTATGAAAAAGCAGATTTTCTCACTTGTTTGCATGTAGGCACACACAAGTTTGGTTAAATTTGTCCAGGTTTTGATATACCTTTATGTGAGATTTGTGTGAAATTTCGTTTGTGGCGCTTATTGAAAAAATTACATTAGCGGCCCTGTGAGGCTGTAGCTAAATGCTAACATCAGCAAACCCATCCAAAGAAGGTTAAAATCAAAGGCAACTGGACTTGGGTTGAAGACACTTGAAAATGTTTCACCTCACATCCGAGAGGCTTCTTCAGTTCTGACTAGATTCTAGGGAATCCCAATTTAACCTCTGAGGGGTCTGTATCAAAGTGATGGATACCACTTAGTTTACTAGTGCTCCTGGCTGTTGTAATGACAGTCGTTGCGGTTGGAGTCATAGAGTGGCCTCAAACGACAAGCACTAATGAACTCAGCTGTATCCATCATGATGATAAGGACCCCACAGAAATTAAATGGCTGGGAGTCCCTACAAGTCAGTCAGAACTGAAGAAGCACCTTGGATTAGATGTGAAACGTTCTCAAGTATCTTCAATGAAGTCCAGTTGCCCTTGATTCTGAATGCCAGTCGCACTTATCTCGAACGCACCTATTGTAAGTAGTGTTGTGTCGTTCAAAGAACGTTTCATTCATTTGACCTAATCTTGTATGTGACTCAGGAGGAATGGGTTGTCTCAGTGAGTAATTCGTTCATTTTCACGCATGCGTGAATAGTCTTTGACTCTTACGTTCACTCGTTACACAGCAGCTGCAAGGTCTCCGTCAGCACAGGAAACAGAATTGATTAGTTCAAGACTCTCAACTGTGGGTCTCTGGGTTTGAGTCGTTCATTTTTCACGTGACATCTCGGCTACAGTGGAGCAGGAATGAACTAATCGTTCAGCGCTCACATGGGTCCTCCTCGGAGTCTGTCTTCACTCAGCAGGCTGAGAGAGTAGTGGCTTAATCGAATATTGACAACATATTTCTGTGGTTTTTACATGGTTTGAATTTGGTTGTGGCTCCATGGGGCTTTATAGAACCATGATAGAGAAAGATCAAGAGGTGAATTTGTGCATTTTACTTTGTCAATTAGAGCAAGCCAGGCAGCCTTCTGTGTTTGAGAACTGCGCTGTTTTTTTAAAATTGCCCACTAGAGGGCTGCAGCGCTGCAATAACCAGCCTAGTTAAAATGAACGAAATGAACAAAATGACACAAAAAAAGATTAGTTTATTTTCATTTTGAGTCTTTCAAAAGAGGGACTTTTCCCATCACTAATTGTAAGTGAATTTCCACAATCTTACATGTGATGGCAGACTTTGGTCACAAGGCGGCAGCAATGAGTAGCCTAGTATTGTTGTTGTTTCGCCAAGTGCATCATGGTCTTTCTTCCTGTTTAACATGCGAACAATGTGGAGAATTGCCGAGGGAATGGTGTTGTGACTCTGTTGTGTAAAGTAGCCTAGTAGGTAAATGCATGCATATCTTGTAAAATATTCCTGTACAAGTGTATAAAATGGCATCCCCTGTAAATATTTAACAAGATGGTTTGATTTAGGCACTACTGGAATTGTGTGCTGGGATTTTGGACACCAATCGTCAACCACTGTGTACTAAATATTATGGTAATATGTCTGTGCCTGAAGTATAATTCATCTGCAGTTATTCATCCGGAAACAGAGACTGCTCGCCTTCAAAGTAAAATGCCACTGTTTTTAAAGGCTATAGGCCTACATAGTGTTACGTCTTGTGATGAGTCTGACTTGTGAAAAGAGTTGATTTATCTCCAACTTTGACTTAATTTTTCTGTTGTCATGACAATAACACTACTAGCCTACTCCATCCTCGTAATGCAGGAACAAGATTAATGGAAGCGGCCACTCAGACCAAACACCGTATTATATATTTAACATAATACATAACTATATGTTTATATTTTACGTGACTAGCCTTAATTTGAAAAGCATTACAAGGGTAGAGTGTTGCCATGAAAACAGACCCACAGCAATTAAGTCAAAGTTGGAGATAAATCAATTCTTTTTACCAGTCAGACTCATGACAAGTCATAACACTATGTAGGCCTATAGCCTTACCTAAAGTAACAGATTAAGTAGCCTTAATCAAATAAATGAACTCATGAATAGTCTATATAAATGAATGATTACATTGGCATGAATCACAGCACTCTATAATAGCCTAATTCCAGTGTTTGAGCCAATTGACCATTTAATTAAAATAATATGGTATAGCCTAATAATAATAACTAATACGACAATTATGAATTATGTTCAATATTTATGATAGGCTATTTGTTAAGTTTAACCATCCTTAAAATGACAGTGAAAAATGCAGACATTTTATTTTGAAAGCGAGCAGTCTCTGTTTTAGAGTTTCTGTTCAATGTTCATTGTACAAGTTGGATAATGGAACAAGTCGACACTTTTGTGCACTAAATTACGTTGCACGTCTTCATTCAATGCAACAATAACACAGCATATTTATAACATAGTTTAGGCAGCATTGGCTCTGGAAAAATGAACTCACATGGGTCAAAACACATTTACATTAGTGCAGGTAGGACAATTAAATTAGGTAACACCCCCTAAACTGGCACTTTTCATCATACAATGTTAACAGCTGCAGATCAATTCTACTTCACGCACGGACCAATCCTAGCGTGCATTAAGTCACACCGTGATATTCTACTTTGTTACTCTAGAAATGGTACAGGTTTTACATTAATTGTAACTCTGTTTAAAGGTAAATGATGTTGAAAGTGCGTTACGTTGTGCAATTTCCGAGAAGTTCCACGTGGGTTTGGTGGATCTTGGTGAAGTGTAAGTGTCATTTGTAATACTGATTAGGGCTGTCCCCGACTGAGGATTTACATAGTTGAATTGGAATCGTCAAGTCCTGCCTATAGTCAACTGAGAGTCGAATCATGTGTGTTTTTGTGCGCGGCAATTGCGAGCGGGGGGGGGGGATGACACACACGCACTCCACTTTAATCTTGAGAAGCTGCAGAGCTGCAGTCTCTATTCATTAAACTTACACTGTAAATTTTCAGCTAAACTGAGGCTTTTTCTCTCTCTCTCTCTTGCCTGCCATTCACCAGTCTTGTGCTGAGCTTTGCGTGCAACAGCTGCTTGCACGTTGTGGGTCTATTTCAAGTAGCCAGCTATTTAAAAACAATAAAATATTCTTTGTGTGGTTCATCAACGGTGATAAATCATCCAAAAGTCCCGCGAGGTGCGGACAACTCGGCACAACACCAGTGAAGCTGGGGCTCCGTCTCTTCAACAAGTGTTCCTCTTCCGCCACTACACACATACCGTAAAACTCTGAATAATAGCCCAGGCTTTTATTTGCTAAAATCATTGAATTGACCCGGCCTTTATTTGGGATAGGCGTCCATATGGGACAGGCCTTTAATTCTTTTTGCACAAAACTGAAACTACTATGAAACAGTTTATTTATTTCAAACAGAACAATACTTATGTAAAAATGATCAAATAATGTCAAATTACACGTCATTCATTTGATCTAGCTTCGACAGACAGCTTATGCGCTTTTATTTTAAAGGCAGCAACCTCACGAAAACAACAATACGGTGCAGGATGAGAGAAGTTAGCAGACAGAGAGTGATGGACTTCACATGTCAGGATTCACAACTTGGATAAATGTTTCTGAAAAGCTGTTTTGATTCTTTTGATGGGTGGACCCGTACAGACTAAAGGAATATATTAAAAAATCAAGGAACGGACATATTCGGACTTAACGAGCACTTCAAAGACCTTTTTTTCCCCTTTTCCTCTCTTGTAGCCATGCAGGTTACACCAGTAGGCCTAAATCTAGAAGAATTAGACTTTGGGTCTTGTTGTTTCCGTTAAATGAACTTAACAGTGGTATTGTGGAGAATCTAACCAATCTAACGATGTTCAGCATGTCCATATTGACATATTGATCATACATTTAAACATTAATATTTGTATTAACAATCTAAGCAGCTTAGAAACAGCTAAAGCGGGCGACCCCGCAGGGTTTAAGAGGTTTTATACATCCAAAGAACTTCTATAAAAACCAGACCAGGCGTTTAAGGCAGGCGTTTATTTGTCAAAATTTGTTCCCACACCAGGCCAGTAAAGGAGGTAGGCGGCTATTTGGGACTCGGCTATTAATTGAAGTCTTACGTACATGCTATGCCTACACATGCGCACTGAAAACCCAGGCTTAGAGTTACAATTTTGGATTTATTTATGCAATTTAAAAACATTTATTGAAAGTTTTATTCTTTTTAAATGTTTATTTACAGCATTAAACATTATGGTATGTATATTGTAATAGGCTGTATATGAACTTATTGGAAGTTAAGTGGTAGTTCTATGTACTATACTAGTAGTACGTACTGATTTGGCCAGTATGTAGTATGCAAACAAAAGCAAAATCTGCAGTATACCAAAAACACCCGGATGGCGTACTGATTTGGGAAAAATCTGCAGTATGCCTCGGACCAGTCTACCTCGTGTACTGTGGCCCATAATGCAAAGCGCTAGAACTGCAATGGTGCTTTCAGACCAAAAGCGAAGTTAGCGTTCGGGGCGGTGAGTTTACATACAAAGTCAATGCAAAGACGCGTAGAGCGGCGATTGAAGATTTTCAACTCAAGCGAGAAATTCGCATGACGCTGTGTTGTGATAGCCTATCAACGTTGAGATTGTCCGTTCGTCACCGACAGCCTCAGAGCGTTGTGTGGAGAGGGCCAGGGAGAGCGGGCGATTGGAAATCTGCAGGACGGCTGAGAGCTGCTAAACTTGGGCTAGAGGAGCAGGGAGCAGCGCTCCAGGTTTCGTGGTCGGACTGGGTTTTCCCCTGACAACTACGCTGTTTGCTGGAGGGAGGAGGTCGGAAGTAAAACTGCTTTTATAAAATTAGCTTTTTACTTTAGTTTTTATGATTACAACGTTGATTCATCTTCACTCGAGCTTCTCAGCAGCTAGTTTCCGTGCACATCCGGTTCCAGTGTTGTTAGCGTCGTTTGGCACTACTTCATATTTATATAAAAACCGAACAAAACTGAACATTCCTGGGAGAAAAGAAAGCGAGGAGGTTGAACTACCTGGTGAGTTCAGAAAAGATGTGTATGTAACTTTATTCCAGCTATCGTTGTACTTTACTGGGACCAAGTTACCATAGCCTAGCCCTGATCAATCTGAACTCCATTCAGAAAACAAACATTTTAGAAGTTGTTGTCCTGCTGTCTTACTGACAGACCTGACAAAGCATGAATTCATATGTTTAACAAAACTGCATCATATTGTAGTTATTTCGGCATCAGTTTGATCCGTTTATTGCTATTTAATCACAGCAAATTGTTTACTTTGGGTTCATACAGCTTTAGTAATGGCGAGTTGTGTTTATTGACGTTATCGGGTTAAAATCGCACAGAAATATGTTGTCTATATGCAATCCACTGCTCCGGCTAAATCCTTTCATTTTCACAATCTTTCCTGAGTATACAACCAGACCAGCCATATAAAGGCTTATGTATATAATTACTATCATTATCTCTAAAGTGCTCATTCATACAGTATCCTAACGTCCCTATCCATGAGTAAAATATTAATATCAGATTTGCTTATATAGAAGTAATAAGCTTGATACACTATATGAATAAACACTCTTATTAAAATACAACCAATTTAATAATAATCTGGATCAAGCCACCAAGTTCTTAAAAGAACTCCAGCACAGAGAGAGGAACAAAGAAATATTAACACATTATATAAATGCAGCAGTTTGGCAGTTCTGGACGCAGAATGGGCCACATCAGGTCCTGATTCTGCAGACAGAGAAACACACATGAGCACATCGCTCTCAAACACTGCAGGTTGTTCACCAGTCACGAGCTGTGAAACAACAGCACGGCTCTGTTGATAAATAACAAGGAAAAGTTACGTTGCGTTCTCTGGCGGACCTGGAACAGCTGTTAGCTGTAACACACCACAGGGCTAAGGCTAACGTTGCTATGTGGCTGTGTTTTAATGTTTTAAATGACCCGGTCTGTTTGTTGTGGAGAGGAGACGACCTCAGAGGTAAATCGGCTCCCGGTAGAACCCTGTCAGGGCTCTGAAGTGTAGCGGACCGAGAACAACTCTCATCAGCTGTTAGCTGATAGCTGTAAACACTAACTTAGCAGGACTAAAGTTACGGTACGGCTGTGTTAAAACTATAACTTAGCACATCATTGCGCTGTAATAATGTGACCAGACCTCTGCAGCCAACAGCAGACGAGTCCAGCAACAACGTGAGAGGAAAAACCCGCCGCTGTGTGACAGTTTTAATGTTCGTACCGCTGTTATTCTGTCATTACAGTCTGAGTAACGTCAATGTTGTAACGTTTTAACTTTAATCAAGAGACATCTGGCTCGTGATGGACAGGCTTGTGTAAGGTAGAAGCACTTTGATTAAAAAAAAATAAACAACAATAGTGGTATGAAAGGGGACTGTTGTCGCTTTATTATTATCATTATTCTAAATAGAGATTACATTGTTAGTGATGTTACAGTTGTGGTTATAGTACTTGCTTTTTATTTGCTTTTATTTTATATAATTCCTATTTATGCACCAATATACTAAAGCAAACATCTGCTACAGCCATACATAAGATTTTTAAAAAAGAATATATTTCAAGCATTCGACCTACTTACATTTATATTCCTCTTATTGTTCGGATTTTGAAAACCAGAAACTAGTAAAGCCTGGCCTAGCATGCTGCAAAATAAATCTATTTATCAGTTTCATACTTCATACTATACCTCAAACAGTATGCAGTATACAGTGCATACTGTGGTTGCCAGTAGTATGTAGTAGGCGGTGTGAGATTGACAGTCGAATCAGGCTCCGCCCATCGAAGCATCGAATCTTCGACTACTCTGGGTCAGCCCTAATGATGTTAGTGGATTTATGGTTAACATGATTTATTTTATGTTTTCTGTCAATAGTCATAGCCCACTGCTGTATGTTACAATATTTTATTGTATTTTAATTTATTTTGCCTCTTCTTTCTGCTAACATTTTTGGCTTTTAGAGACTGTTACAAAACTCAGCATTGGAGCTGGTTACGTGAAAGTAGCATACCACTCTGTCAAATGACCTGCACATGTGGTCATAAATAAATCTGAAGCTACAAGAACCCCTGAAGTAATTGTGTCCTGTGTGGCATCTAATTCCACGGGCTACACAGGTATCTCAAAACCTGGACAAATTTAACTAAACCTATGTGTGTCTCCATGCAAACAAGTGAGAAAATCGGCTTTTTCATGGAGTAATTTGGCTGCGTTGAACCTTTTACTCATTCAAACAAGATGGCTGGCTGGTCACTACCAGACCGATCAGTGGTAACAATGTTTCATTTGAAAGAACTAGACTAGAACTAGACTATAGACATAGACTCTGCTGTCTTGAGCTTTCTCTGCAACTGTATAATTCTCTTCGCAAGGCCACAGCTGCTGTTTTTCTGTCCCACAGTGAATCTCTCAGAAAGATTCACTGCTTTATACGCCGCCCACATACTTTGTCACCTGTCAAGATCTAAAAAACTCCACAACACACTAAGAACACGCTGTTTATCCATTAATTTTTCAGCTTGGTTGAAATATTTACTCTTTTTATTTTTTTGTATATGCCATAAATGTTTCACAGACAGTATCATCTTGCCTGTGGGTGCTGCTGTACTCAAGCCCCGTCACCCTCCATTACTATTCCTGGACACAGACAGTTCTTCAAAAGTGCAAATAAAAATGCAATTTACATTCTTGTTAATTGCAGCAAAGTTGTATTTCTTTAACAAAATACCCAAGTGGTTTCTGTGAACAGAATACAAACACCTCTATTGACTCTCCCCCTCTGTGCCTCTCGTTTCCACCCTCCTCAGCACATCAGAGTGAAGGAAGTGTTAATTATATGCAGTCTGGGGATTGATTACAGAGTTGGGGGATGTGTCTCCTCCCCTGAGAGCCTTTCCCATATAACTTATTATGCATTTTATTTTGTATTGAACATGCAGTGCGTACCCTATGGCATATTAAAGGTGAAATGACAGCATTTTGCAGCTGAGAAGTGGCACACACAAACAGGTCCAGACCGTGCACACTGGTAAAAGCACACACACGCATATCCACATCAAAGCTTGTGTGCACAAAGATACCCATGTGCTTGCTTACTTGTGTGCAAAGAGTGCAGTTATGCGCGCGCGCGCGCACACACACACACACACACACCCTCTCTGTCCTCTCATTTTTTCGTTCTTCTCTGTTCTCATGTACTCATCCATCCTACTTTCCATCCTTTGCTTGTCTGAATACAAAAGTGCAGTCAAGTCCTGCCAACTCAAAAAAGGGGGGACCTGAAGCAAATTTGTGAGGGGGGGTGGGCTGTTAAATATTGCATTAAGCAATTATGACAAACATCTCAGATTTGAGTCCTTGTGGTCGTTGCTGGTGAACACCTCACTTTGAAAATCCCCCATGGCGTCATCAATCATCAGAGGAAGAGCTCCTTCATCAGTGGACACACTGAATATTTAATGCTTCATTTGGTTAAGACTCATCTTCACTTCTGTTCTGATCTGCCCCTGATCATGTGGGATTACAGAGATGGTGAGAAACAGGAAAGAGGTATCTGACGCCCTCTGCTGTGTAAACTGAGAATCACAAATGGGGGGGAAAAAAGAAGCATAAAATACTGAGATTTGGTCAAAAATAAGACCCTTTAAATTAAAGAAAATTCAAAGAATATTAAAGAATTACTGGTTTTAATACCTGCATATTGTGAGCCACATTAAAATTCAGGACAGTTTTGCTTTTGTGAGCTTGCTGTTATTCCCTTTTGAAAATGAGCTCTTCCAGTCGAGCCAGTAAACAGGCAGGAAGAAGGAGAAGGGCGATTAAGATTGCACGTTCCTCCCCCATTCCCAACAGAATAGTGCTTTGAAGACTGAGAAGAGTCAGCACATTTTAAATTCCTTGTTTTGTTCCTCCAGGAAAGTTTCCTCTAAAGGTGGTTTATTTCTGATTACCAAAGAACACCCAGAGGGAAACATAGAAAAAGAGTAGATTTTAGAAGATCACAGTTAGTTTTGAAGACAGTTTCCTGGCCTTATACTCTGGCTGGAGAAAAGAAGGGATTCAGTTGTATTTTCTGTGTTTTGCTGTGGATTTTCAGCCAAAGACAGTTTTGATGCTGATAGTTGCCATCAGGTGCCATCACGTGTGCCCAAACCACCACAGAGGAAAGTGTTGTGCATCCAGGCAGGTTGGATTTGTGATGCCATTGGGAAGCACCTGAGGACATGCTGCATGGATAGGATAAGCACAATCATGCAGGCAGTTTACAGACTGGAACGGCTTGACAGGATGATTACTGGGTGTTCAGAGATGACAGGAAGCTGAAGAGAAGTTTAGGGCTGAGGCAGTGCAGAAAGTGACAGACAGTCAGGGATGAACTAAGAGAAAAACCAAAGTGATGAAAGAGACTTAGTCTAATCAGTCTTGAGATAGAAGAAGTGAACAGAGCTTAAAAGAGATCTGGAAACTCCAGCCTGAGATTTTTGTGAAGAAGAAGAAGAAAACAAATCAGAATTTCAGCTAGTGTGGTAATGTTTGTAAGATGTGTAAGATTATTTACTGATATTTGGCTTTAATACACTGAAAAAAATTATAAATGCAACACTTTTGTTTTTGCCCCCATTCAACCATGAGCTGATCTCAAAGATCATGTACACAAAAGGCCTATTTTTCTCAAATATTGTTTACAAATCCGTCAAAATCTGTTAATGAGCGCTTCTCCTTTGTTGAGATCCAACCACCTCACAGGTGTGGCATATTAGGATGCTGATCAGACAGCATGGGTATTGCACAGGTGTGCCTTAGGCTGGTCACAATAAAAGGCCACTCGAAAATGTGCAGTTCCATCACACAGCAAAATGCCACAGATGTCGCATGTTTTGAGGGACCGTGCAAATGGCATAAATGGACCGTGCAAATGGCAGGAATGTCCACCAGAGCTGTTGCCTGTGAATTGAATGTTCATTTCTCTACCATAAGCCGTCTCCAAAGGCGTTTCAGAGGATTTGGCTGTACATCCAACCGGCCTAACCTAAGGTAAAAACTATTACATTAGTTATTAGATTAATTATAAATTATTGAAGGGGGGAACAAATTTTACAGTTTGTCCCACATTTAGCGATAGTATTCATATTTGGTGTGTGCTGTCGAACAGAAATACTGGGCTATCTTGGCTTAATACTGTCTATGTGATCATATAACATAATCATGATCCCTTAGGCATCCAGACTTGAGCAAAACTGACCAGGTAAACTAAAGGAGGGGCACCTTTATCCAAGCTTAGTCAGAGGGGAGGTCCACAGTCTCAGACTTTGAAAATCCCTGGTTTATTGTATTACCCTTTTTACTATTGCATCCTATTTGAGGTCAAAAAGTAACATCAGACAAAAAATGTACACTATTGCTACCATTAAAATGCCATGTTTGGGATACTTTCAGGCAGTCATTTGTTTTTGACCTTGTGCATGATTTGTGCTCTGAGTCTCTCAGTTTAAGAGCCCTTGATAGCCTTGGAATAAGTCATAAGTAGCTGGGTTTACAGATCTTATAGCTAAAATATAGCTTATATAATTTTGTCTTCAAAAAACTGTCCTAGTGTGAAGGGATTATGTAGTTTCAATGACTGTAAAAGGGCATTTTTAAGTTAGTGTGGATTCTGCTGCATATCATGGAAGTGATGTTAGGGACAGACAAAGAAAACGTAACAAATATTCACTTTTGTTATTTGTCTTTTCTTCTTCCTCTCTTACAGGTTTGTGAGCAGAATAAAAAACACCGTATTTGTGCTATGAGTTTCAAAGAGGAAGCACAATTAGTATTACTAACATCAAACTACAAATTGACTCATAACCATCACTCCAACCAAGGTGGTGAGAAACTTGGGTGTCATGATTGATGACCAGCTGTGCTTTTCAGACCATGTTACTGCGGTCTCTCGGTCATGCCGCTTTTCTCTATACAATATAAGGAAAATCAGGCCCTACCTCACTCAGTACGCCACCCAGCTTCTGGTACAGGCCATGGTTATCTCTTGCATCGACTATTGCAATGCCCTCCTAGCAGGTCTTCCAGCTTGTGCCGTGAAACCCTTACAAATGGTTCAGAACGCAGCAGCACATCTGGTTTTTGATCAGCCCAAAAGGACTCATGTCACTCCATTACTCAGTGACCTCCACTGGCTCCCCGTGGCCTCCAGAATCAAATT
>NC_060168.1:17191247-17211604 GCF_021292245.1 Micropterus dolomieu
AGCCCAAAACGACTCATGTCACTCCATTACTCAGTGACCTCCACTGGCTCCCGTGGCCTCCAGAATCAAATTCAAGTCACTAATGCTTGCATACAGAGTGACTACTGTGTCTGCACCCATCTACCTAAACTCCATAATACAAACTTACGTTCCTTCTCGGCCGCTACGCTCCTCCAATGAACGCCGCCTGGCTCTGCCATCACTTCACACAAAGCAATCCCAGTCCCGGCTATTCTCATCTGTGACACCACGATGGTGGAACGAGCTACCACACGCCATCAGAGCAGGGGTGTCCCTCTCTAACTTCAAGAAGCTCTTGAAAACTCATCTCTTCCGAGAACACGTCCTCTTATAACTCCTCTAACCCCTAACCTCTAACATGCACTTCCTGTGCTCTTCTTCTTCTATCCCCTAAATGATGTTGTATTGATTGCACTTTTTGTTAACTCTTACTTCCTACCCTAGGTATCTACCCCATTGATGTGATATGTACTGTGAGCTCTTACTAGTATGATCAGAATCAAGTTCAAACCCTTGGCTTTCTGTGAATGCTTGATAGTTAAAAATGTCAGGTTAGGTGATTTTCTTTCTGTTAACCTGTATGTTCTCAGTGCTACCAGCAGAGGTCAATGCTGCTCTGATAGTCATTCTACACAGAGCTAAATTCCATGAGTATATCTTATTTGCACTGCCGCTCAGTACACTAAACAAAACCTCAGTATGTTCTCCTTCAACACCCATGCAGGTGCTGGTGTAACTAGGATAACTATTCTTTCCCCACAATTTATTACTGTCTTAAAATGCTGACTGTTAAAGGTCATCTGAAAAAGAGTCTGTAACTTAGTGTAGTATAGAAAAGGCAGCCGGGCCCATTGGCTACAGAAAGTGCTGGCCCTGTTTGCCCTTTAATGTCAGCATCTTACTGAAGAAAAATATATGGTGGCTGTGCTAGTGGACGGATAGATGGATGGATGGAAAGATCAGTAGTTTAACAGTTGCAGTCAATGACATATTTTACTAATAATAAATCATCATGACAAGATTTGGAGTGAAACAATTGTGCTTTGGCCTTTACCGAAGTTGATTCCTCATGCTGTGACCTTTTGTATTTTTGCCTCCAGCTCCTAAAGACAGCCACATCTTTTCTTTTTCAATTGTGAATACATGGCTTTTGTTCAAGAGCAAGGTTGGCAGAAGTTGCAGTAGTAGTTTTTGTAGTACTATTTGTATTTCTAAGAGGAGTGGGAGGAGAAAGAAAGGGTTACTCTACCAATTTACACATAAGGATCAGTTTATGCTTCAAAGAGGATTACACAGGCTGTA
Source organism: Micropterus dolomieu (assembly GCF_021292245.1). Taxonomy (NCBI): domain Eukaryota; kingdom Metazoa; phylum Chordata; class Actinopteri; order Centrarchiformes; family Centrarchidae; genus Micropterus; species Micropterus dolomieu. The sequence continues at coordinate 17,192,571 of NC_060168.1, forward strand.
GGCATTATGGGAAATGTAGGTTTTGGGGGTGTGATTAATACTAGCTCATACTAAGTCAAGACATCTTTGCCTACTTTGCTTCAATTTTGACCATTCTCCTCTTTAATCTGTCTCTTACTCTCTAAAGTTTGGTAACTTCTATCTCTTTAAGAGGATGTGCAAGCTAGATTACTTTAAGTCCTTCAACTCTCCTCATGTTCATAGTGATGTAGTGATTTTTTTTTTTTTTTGTCATCCGACCTTCATCAGCTATCTGGAAAATTAATCTTTAGAACAACTAAATATTCCAATATTGGGCACCATTATTCTCCATTAGAAAAACATAAAACCAAGAAGAACTACATTTTCACACACCATTTACTCCAAATGGCTTGATAAGTAACCAGTTTACTACAATCCAATTCCTGGTGCAGACAGTATCGTAAAGCCATTTTAAATGGAGCCCAGCACTCAATAAAAACTTAAAGCCAGAGTGCAGGACTGTTACATATTCATTTAGCTGATGCTTTTATCCAAAGCGAAAATATAATAAATATAATGAAAATATACAAATGCATCCATATAAATGGATGTTATATTCAAGCCCCTGCCAAACAAGTTCCCACAATGCTGATTAAGCCTATCACCACCTGGTAAATCTCTCTGTATTTCACAGGTTACCAGCGTTTTGTCTGTGGGAACTGGTAGTGATGTGCTTTATACCAACCAGCAATGATTGGTTTGCCAGAGCTGAAGGGAAGAGCAACCGTAGCGACAGCAGCAACTGGTACAGCCTGCACGTCAGAAGCACATGTGTGTAATTACTCTTACTGTCGTAAGGGAAAGGGGGGGAACAAAAGTTCCGCACTGCAGGTTTATGTAAAAGTGTAATTTCAGTAAAAAAAGAGCTCAATGTTACATGTTGACCATTTGCTATTGAATTACAACAGGAGATAATGTATTAGGTGTTCATTGATTTGAACACAGAGGGCACAGGGCAGCTTCTCTTCATGCCCAATTAAAACACCAACTTCCCAAAGAGAATAGTGATGGAAGTAAACATAATCCATAGAACTACAAAATTGTAATGGCCCTTTAAGGATCAGGAGCGGGGGGGATGTATGTGCGTGTCTGGGTGTGACAGACCCAGAACTCTTGCTCCTGCAGCTCATTTTCTTATTCTCTGTGTGGGTGATTAAATAAGCATGCATTAGTGCCATGTGTGTTAATGTGTATGTTCTTTCTTTGAGTGTGATAGAGAGAGATCCCATTTTCACATTTACTGCTGCTTCCTTTTTTAAATGTATATCAGGAGTAATTTGTTACACAACCAAACCCTAGGAGTAGCTCTTTCATGACGTTGTGTGTATGTGAGACCTTGAGGGAAGTTCAACTCACTGTGGTTGAATGCTTGAGCCGTGTGTGTGTGTGTGTGTGTGTGTGTGTGTGTGTGTGCGCGCGCATCTAAGTATGTCTTTTTTTTCCTATTGTATGTGTGTGACTGACTTCTTTGATGTTTCCCATCCCTCCAGACAAAATGTCAATTGGCTCAAAAAGCATTATACTCTAAGTGCGTGTGTGCGTGCGCGTGTGTGTGTGTGTGTGTGTGTGTGTGTGTGTGTGCCTGCAGGCTCCTGCTGTGCTGCAGACAGTCTCTGAAGCATGGATTTGTGCACATTTCCCTGCTTTAACAATAAAAGCACCTGAATAAGTGTAATGTTGTGTGTGCACACAAAATCACAGGACCCTTACATATAGGCACCAAGCCATGGATGCAAACGCACACAACAGCTAATTATTCACAATAGTAAAATCCTCCCCTTCCTCTCAGTATCATGTGTGTACGGCTCCTCACCGACATGTTTTTATTACTCACATTCATCACAATCGCATGCACACACACACTCTGCTCTATATCAACGTTATCTCTCCTCTCTATTAGCTGCTTACTCCCTTCATCTCTGTCTCCTTCACTCCTCCCCGTGGAGAACATACTGAGCAGAACGAGGTCAACTGCAGACAGGAGTCAAAACGGAGGAGGTTGGACTTTCCCTTCTGCTTTTGTGATGCTACTGGTAATTTGTGGCCTTGGCTGCTACAGTTTAACACTAGACATCAACACTTACAAGACAATTTTCAGTGATTGCAACTTGTATGAATTAATATGCAGGAACTTACACACACAAACACAAATCTGCATATGCACAAATACAATAAAGAGGTGTGTGTGCACTGACATACCTTTAATGAGAGTCCCAGTGACCAATTTGTGCAGGGACAAGGCAAACTTTACAAGTCCCTGTTTGCAGCGCTTGGCACACCCCGTCATCCTGACTGTGACCTGGGACACAGCTGGGTGAGCAGGGCCAGAGCAGAACAGGGGTTTCCAGGTCCAAATCTGCAGCAGGAGCTGTAGCAGCACTCTCAGATCCAAGTAGCATTCAATGCAACTTCTTCTGGTGGAGTTTATGAATCCAACAGAGAAAAAGAAGCAGAGGAGATTGCGCTGTTCTTACTGTGTCGCCCTTTGTCCTGCTGAGCTGGAAAAACAGTGAAAAAAAGAAACGGTGATCTTCCCGTGCTTTTCCCTCCCCCACTCCTCCTCCTCCATCCCACCTCTGAATGTGTCCAAATTAGTGACAGCTTGAGAGCGAGGTGTGCACATAGAGAGAGAGAGAGTAAGAGAGAGAGACAGAGATGAAGTGTGTTAAAGAAATACACTCTCAGTGTCCAGGTAAGACAATTACATCTAGTTAGATGTGATCTTACAATGCTCTTTCCTAAGAAACTTCCTTCAATCTGCAGTCAGCCTCTGGGACTGCAGTAATGAAGCAATCTTGTGAGCTCTTCTTGGTTTTCTCTCTCTACTTCTTCTTTTTGTCCGTCCTGCTTATCATTTACCCCCCTCCCCTCCCCTCCCTTTAAGTGGGGAAGCAGTAATCCACTTTCAGCACCAGTGACAAGGGACAGCTCCCCATAACGCAGAGCAAACATACTGAGCTCGTTCTTTTTTCTCTCATTTTTCTCTCTAGGCAAACACACACACGCACGTACACACACACTCCTCCATTTACCCCTCCCACAGCCCTAATAACACATTAATACACTTCATCCAATGGTAAAATGAGCTGCGTGTTTATTTATGACATGTTGGCAAACATCAAATTCAACAATTCTTTCCCTTTAAAATGGGATCACCATTGTTAAAAGCATGATATACTTGATATACTTTATATAGATACCTTGAAACAGAGACTACATGTCCTTACTGATAGTCCACATTATGATCAGTAAGTGTGATGATGTTTTGCAGCTTCTGTATTCTTCTGTTTGTCATTTGTGACATCTTTTTCAGGGGGAAAAAATCAAAAGTGAAGTTACATTTGACACATAATTAACAAATATTATAACAGCAATAAAGCACTTCAAAATGACCTAAAAAGGGGAAAACTGGCAAAGAAAAAGCAACAAGAAAAGCAGAAAAGGGCATTAATATAAACGACTTGGGTGAAAAATGGTGACAATTAAAAGAGAGAATGACACATAATTAACAAATATGACCTGATTGCTACATGAATAAAATGAAACAAGAAATTTCATTTTATATTAAATTAATATTAAAAGAATAACCAGAAACAGTAAGGTAATTAAATATGGGATTGCATAGAAATAGTAATAGCACAATGTGTAAATACTAAACAAGTAAAAGTTCTCAATTCAAATGTGAAAGTATTATTATAGATATAAAATATTGTATTAAAGTATACTTAAAGTATCAAAAACAGAAGTACCTAACAGGCAGAATGGGAGTGTTTCTTTTCAGTATATACTATATATACTATATATATATACTATTGGAATCTCCTATTCAATCATATTGGTGAATACAGTGAACATGTTTTATTTATAATAATGTTTATTATAATTTATTTATATATCATTTAGAGACATGCTGAGGAAACCAGTTGAAAGTGCTTATGTTTGTAGACAATCTAAAAAACATTCTATGAAATGTTTAAAACTGACTTCTTAATATCATCAGTGATTTAGAGGCATCCAGACTTTCAATGAAAAAGGCACAAAAACAAGCTAATGATAAAATCACTATATATGTAAATAGACTGTATTATAGTTTTTCTTTTGTGTGTGCAAATACTGAAACAATATTGTGTTCTACTGTTCTATAATAATATTTTGTGTTATTATGATTAAGGATTTGTACATTTTTATAGAGGCTATATATTTCATGTATTTTGGATCCTGGCAGCGTCATACTACAAAATACAGCGTCATTTTGTCTGTTTAATAGACTTACAGCTGAGTTTGTGCTGAAAAAAAAGATACCATGCATATGAGGTGACGGATAGTTTAAAAAGTGACAACAATGGATCTTGTTTTATATCTTGTAATATGTTTTGTATGTAAAATCTTAATCTGTAAAGTAACTGTGTAGCAGAGTAAAAAGTATAAGTTGCACAAAATGGAAATCCTCAAGTAGCCAGCTCAAAATTAGTACTTTGTGTACTTGGTTACTCTCTGCCACTGAAGGTACTACAACAGTACATTAATGTTAAAATATGTTTAGGTTATCGCAATATCCTCTGCTTTATAATCTTTCTTTATAATCTTATAATTTTAAATCCCAATCTCAACTCATCAGTATTACTTCAAGGCAGCATCTCAAAGAGCGGGCTTACCAATCAAACGATCGAGTTGTATTGAACCAGTCTTGTAATGGATCAAATGCATTTGACCTTTCCCAGGCCCCTGATCCATCTTGACCAGCCATTGCACAGCACTCATCATCATCATCATTTGAAATTAGCACATAACTCGAGTCCAAAAGAGAGACAAAAAGAAAGAGCACAGGAGAGATAAGTAAGGAGAAAGAGGATGCAGGGACATAATCTTATAATGTCCTTCTGGGCTATATTTAGTCTTGAATCACATATGGTTCCTGGACTGAGGGCTAGAACACAAAATACATTTTAAAAAAACAGCAATAACTGTAATGTAAAGAGGAGGAGAAATGAAGGAATAGATGTAAACAGACACTATGGGGGGAAGACAGAAAGAGAGGCAAGCAATGAAACAATAAAAATGCAAATGAAAGGCATAAAAAACACAAGGAATAGAGAGAATTGATGGAGGAGAAGGGGAATGAGCTGTGGAGTCTGCCAAGAGCAGGTGGGGTGTAAAACCCAAAGCCCCATACGGTCTCAGGGTTATTTGCTATAAAACAGAAAGGCTCGCCAGGGACCGGGATCAATACTTTTCCACAGACTCTGAATGTTCTGGTTCACACTTCATGAAAGCAGAGGAAGGTGGGATGAAGGAAAATGCATGAGAAGTATAAAAACAAGAAAGAAAGAGGAGAGGCGGTTCAGCGGAGAAAAAGAAGGGGGAGGATTGTTTGCTGAGGCGCCACCACTGTTTTGGCTATTAAGCATGAAGGAGATTACTGTGTGGGGGAATTTGCATAAACACGCTTCTCTATTACTGCACCCATTGTTCATGATTAATGAGATTAGGGTTGCCTTTGCTGCACAGATTCGAGGATGTAATAGCAGCTAATTGCTTGTCTCTTCCCAAATTAGAAGTTGTGTTGTTTGATGTTTGTTTCAACATGGATTTGCTTAAAGTGATGACGCTCTCATTTCTGTGCTGGCAGGATAGAGCGTACCTGATAGGCACTGTGGATGATGAAGACATGGAGAAAATTGAAAGGGAACTAGAGAAGAGATATAGAGTTTCATAGCGCACAACAGCAATAAAGCACTTCAAAATGACCTAAAAAGGGGAAAACTGGCAAAGAAAAAGCAACAAGAAAAGCAGAAAAGGGCATTAATATAAACGACTTGGGGGGAAAATGGTGACAATTAAAGGAGAGAATGAAGATTGTATGAAAGAGTTGAAATACAGAGATTAAGCTGTGTGAAGAAACAGTACAAATAAGGAAGAAAAATAACTGAGATTGGCTTGAAGTTTGAAGGTGAAAGTAATAAAAAAGACAAAAGAAGAGGAGATGGAAGAAGTGAAGAGAAAAGAGAGGACACAAGGGGGTGAGAGAAAAAGAGAGGGGGAGGCGATGGGCAGAAAAATGAGACAAAAACAGAGGAGATTGCTTTGCTGTAGCTGTAGATCTGTCAGAATTGAATCACAGGCGGCCAGCTGGAAGCTCTGATAGTGCTTTGCCTATAAATATAACAGGGACTGAGATGGACTGATACAGCCACAACGACAGACACAGTAGATGGTGGGAATAAAAGGGGCATTACACCACTGTGGAGAGAAAGACAAGATCCAAAACGCCAAACATGTGAACATATAATAAGCATAACCGCTCAGCAGCTGGTTATTTTCATGTGATGACATTCTTAGCATAATATGACAATATCCCTGCGAGCTCTAACACTTAGCAGACACATGCCTGCAGTGACACGCACACACTCAGCAGGGATAGTAACACAACCACAACTCTGCTGTATGACAGACTCAACACAACAACCTTCCAGTATCAAGACCCATCTGCCCAGACGCAGCAGCGGGAGGACACTACTTTTAGAGCTCATCTCCGGGTGTGAGCAGCAAGAGTAGCCCTGGAGGTCTGGAAGTCGACTCCAGACCAACCACCACACTTGAGCCCCAGGACGCTCCAAGTGGCAGTTGCAGTGATGGAGTGACAACATCCCTTCTGGGTGAAATTAAAACCTCAACATGCCATCCCTCCCCTCCTCTTTCTCATCTGCCGCTCCTTTTCCAGCAACACCCCCCCCCCCCCCCCCCCCCCCCCCCCCCCCCCCCCCCCCCACACACACACACACACACACACACACACACACACACACACACACACACACACACACACACACACTCCTGCAAAAAGGAGATATCCCCTGCAGTGCTGACACACTCTGAGCCACATATGCAGAGCACACACAAAACACAGAGAAAGCTCCAGAAGTGTCTTTAAACGTCACCACAGAATATTTTTGCAGGAAGCTTGAGCCCAGCTGTTGTTGTTATTGGCACCCCTGTGACAAGTCATGCTTACAAACCTCCTTTAATCTACATCTCCTGTTTCTCTCCTCCGTCACCTTAGAACTCGCATGTTGGCCTACATATGGAGAGTCAGAGCTGAGCTTGGCATCATTAACACCCAGCACGGAAAATTAATTAACACCGATGTCATTAACTTGTGTAAACAAGACATTAAACCTACACTACTGTGCTGAGGCGTGTGCACCGCATATGTTGGAGTGTGTGTTAATAATGAAGGTGAGTCTCCCAGGAGAGTGTAATGAGAGTCCTGCGGGTCCAGCTAAGCTTCTTTAAGCTGATTCAAGGACCTGCTGCGTCAAGAAACTGAACTGCAGTTTATATTGAAGCTTTTTTAGTTGGTGCAGTGCAGGACTACAGTTGTTGAGTGTATTGTTCATGCATGAATGCAAGTATTCAAATACTTTAAAAGTAGCAATAGCACAATATAAAAAGAGTTTAATTACAAGTCTTGCAAGCAAAATGTACGGCCCCTGTGTGTATTATATATTATAGCATTATTATTACTGATGCTTTAATATGTCAGTAGCATTTTAGTGTTATAGTTGGTCAAGGTGGAGCTTATTTCAACTAGCTGATATACTGTAGGGTAGATTAATCTAGAACAGTGCGTCATATTTTGTATAGAAAATCTTGTTCTGTAAAGTAAAGCTGTCAAATAAATACAGTGGAGTAAAAGTACAATTTCCCCACTGAATTGTGATAAAGTAAAAGTAAAAAGTAACACAAAATGTAAATACTCAAGAAAATTACAAACAAGTATCTGAAATTTGTACTTAAGTACAGTACTTGAGTAACTATAGCCTACTTCCACCGCTGCAAAAATGACAGTGTAAGATGCATAACAGCTAACTTTTCTGTTATTACTACTACACTACTTACTACAACAACTATCTGTGGTATGAGAATCTAGAATGTGTCTGTGTACTAAGTAACAGAGACAGGAAAAGAGGAAGAGGAGCAGAGGTTAAAAAAAGTATTTTTGCTCACAGTTTGGGGTACTTCCTGCTAAACTCACTTCTACACCTATACCACACAAACTCTATTTCTCTTCTTCCTCCACCTAGTACTCTTTCTGCTGAGCACGAGAGATGACGTTCTCAGAGGAGCTTCCAAAGCAGCTGAGAACTGAGAATGTGATTATTAAGGTCTTTTTTTAAACTACTTGACCACTCCTTGGTATGCACGTCAGCATCATCCACTCCACTAAATCTCTGCTGAAAGCATCTCTCTCTACCACACACACAGTACTGCCCACATTCATCCATGAATGGCTGCCATCTAGTGTTCATGAATGGGAAGTGTTTAGGTAAGGTTAAAGAAAATGAAGCTAAGTTTCATAATTCATTATTAGAGAACCCCATTTTTGCTGTCCTATGAAAACCATGTATCTCCAAAACATTTACCTTTTATGAGCTAAGAATTAAATTACTTTTATGACAATGCATTTTTCAGATAATCAAATAGGGTTTAAAAGTTTTTTTAGCCCATACAGACACGCTTCAATTTATCAGAAATATTTAAAATCAATCATTTGGAGATACATGGTTTTGGACAGCAATGTATTATCCATGTGGCCAAATTTCAACCCTGATTTGATTTTAACAAGAATTTGTAAACCAAAATGTTTTAATATCTTACATATGTTTACATACACACACAGACACTGGAGTGACAGTTAATATTATATAAACATTTATTCTCTGTACAGTCGTAAGGAATCAATTGGGAATCAATATTTTCAATTAATGATAGAAAAATACGTTTGCTGCACCATGACCACTCCACACCCATACATACATTAAGTAGCAAAAGAACATCATACAGTGTGTTGTGAAATTGTATAAAATAAAAAAACAATGTGAGCGTGCAAACATAACATCTATTAGGCATGAAAAACAAAGTGCCACTCATACAAAAAGACAGTAGGTGGTAAATTGGCATATTTTTATAATATTCTCTACAAAAAATATCAGTGATAATCTCTTTTTTAAATTTTATCTTCTAGATATCATATGTGTGCAAATTCCAGAAATCTCCTGGCTTCTTTGTTTGAAGTAAACCCCGTAGACCTATGAGGACAAGGAAACTGATAAGTCTTTGGAGTCTTTTCTCGTATTTGGCTTTGTGTGTAAAAATCAAGTAAGATGAGCTTCGGGTACAAGGTTGGGTCGGCACATTATACAGTGAGTGTTGCTTTGAAAAGGCTTTTCATACAGTGAATGTCCCTTTAACCAACGGTTCGTGTCACAGAGTCCAGAGAGGCTGATGAAGCAATATGCCACATGATCTCTCAATGTTTAACACAGTGTTAAAATGTGCAGCAAGATGCAGACGTCCCTCCAACATTTTCTGTCTTGGTTGAACAATGTTAGTGAATGTTGGCATCACAGGCAGCTTATGACAATGTGATTGATCTTGGCTTCATATAGTTTGTAGTGTAGTGTTTGTAGTGTTTTTATCAGTTTGTCAGGATCTGTTTGATTGGCAGCTGCTCCGGCCTTTTTACCTGGCAAACACAACATCCTATCCATTCCAGGATGGTGAATCCAGTAGGAGGGACTCTGACACAGGAAGTTCTTCCAACAAGGATCTGCTCTGACATGCAAATGAATTCTCAGCACAGAGGCAGGAATCTTACACTGTATTTTGTTTGACATCTTAAGTTAATCATTTTGAGGTTTAGCGGCCGGCCATAGGTCACTGCATGTTCATAGGCTGGTAAAGACAACGTGAGACGATTTTTTGTGATTGGTTGACCTGAGCCTGAGGCAGTGTGACGGCGTCTCCCTCGCTGTTTGCTGAGGTGGAGGTTAGGACGGCCCCTCAGAGGACTGCAGCTATAGTTGGCTGAAGGACAGACACGCACACACACACACAGGACACACAGGACGAAGGGAAAAATTTGTGAAAATTGTCACACAAGCGTTAGTATCTTTAAGCACTTTTTAAAATATCAATTACATTAGATTCGATTTCACTTTAATTTTAAATTTATCTGGAAGTTGTTTTACTGCTGTTTCACATACATAAAGCAAAACATGCATGACAAAATGAAAACATTCGACCATACTTTGTGTAGACTGATATACAAACACAAGGACACAGCGATGCACACAACTGACCATTCAAACCTCGGCCACTGGCAGTTAAGGTTTTCACCGAGGAGTTTCTGTAATCCTACAAAGACACTGACAAGATAGTAAAACACTTATAAATCAGATGCAGTAAAATCTAGGATAGAGGGGTGTCTTATTCAATATTACTATACTTACTCGTGGACTCACCATTATGTTTGTTGTATTCAGGACACTGAGTCAGTGGTGGTCAGTCCCATACATGGTGTGGACACTGTTTGAACCGAGACCATTAGAGCCAAGCGTTTGGACACTGATGTGGACTGGGACGCTCAGGTCAACATTCTCCAGAATACACTGTGGAAAGTGAATGCAGTGGATGGCTGTTATTAAGTTTAACAGGAGGCAACAATGCACAGCTGTTAAGCGTCAGGAGAGAGACTGATACCTTGGTGCACGCTGAGCTCATGACAGACTTGTGAAAATCCCCATCTACAAACACCTGAGAGGTGACACGAAATAATACAAGAAGCTTTTAGACCAATGCAACTTCCAAAGTCCATGTGTCTGTCTGCCTGCTGCTGTAGTTTGTTCTGCCTACCCTGTATCCGTACACAAATGTGCCGTTACTGCAGCCCAGCTCATCGAGTGGTGGCCTCTCCCAGCCAATCATGAGGCTGCTCTGCCCAACTGTTTTGATGACCTCAACAGAGCGAACCTCAGCTGGAGCTTCTGCAGGTGATCGGGCAAAGAATGATCAAGCACAGCACCCTATCTTGCTTGTACAATGCGATGCTTGTGATGCTGTTAACACAGGGTACAGTACAGCCTAAATGTGCACTAATATATTTCTTTGTTAAATAGCAGATTGCTTTTATGGTTCAACTTTAACTTTAAAATTCTACCACAACAAATGAGCATAGCAGGATGCTCCTGTATACTGAACTTACTAAAGAATTCAAACGATTTAGTAAAGGTTTATAGGCATGTGCTGTACCGCAATGTGTTAATGTATGTGAGCAATAAACAGGGCAATGTCAAACTGCCAGAATTTGTGCTGGAATATTATACAACATTATTTTTTTATTCATTACAAAAACAGAGAATGGCCCATATCTAAGCTGGGCATAATCACATTGCAGCAGTGTACAACTAAAAAGTAATAATCTACAATCATTAACTGCAATATTATGTACCGAAGCTACAACATGTTCTTGTGTTTTAGCAAATGCTGTTTTACTGTCAAATCAATAAAGGCATTTCAACTTTGCATAAAATATGAATTTCTTCTATCGGGGCTTTGAGCAATGGTGTGTTTTGCCTTTGTGTGAGTAATCTCAATTACCTGGTCTTGCTGACTTTGTTTTTTCAAGAGCAGTTACAGACTTTCTGGCAGACTTGTTGGATCTCTCAGGAGAGCGATGGGCAGAATGAGCACAGGATGCAGCAGATACAAGCCTATCATATGTAGGGGAAGCACCATCCGTTTTAGAAGGCCTGTTAAAATGACTAGCCTTGGGGGCAGTTGATATGCTACAGGCAGTTGTGTCTGAGGCAGTGGTTTTTGGATTGGTGTCAGAACTTATGAAGACATCAGAGTCGAAGGTTAAAGGAGTAGAAGCTGTATGTTTTGCATCAGACAGGTCAGGAATAGCAGTGATTTTCATGGTCTGTTTTGGGGATATTGCTCCATTAGTGGCACTGCTTGAGGTGGATTTGCTAGGTGCCATAGTGGCAAATGGAAAGTTATAAGAGCTAGAAAGAGCAGACGTTGTGGTTTTAGATCTGTCTGCTTTAAAGTCAGTAAACATGTTGGTACCGAATGTAACACTAGCAGATCTTGAGGAGACTGTATCAAATAGTGTTGTTGACTTATTAGTGGCAACAGGTGTGGCTGTCACGGCTGGAGTGTGCTTAGCTGGGCTCGAAGGAGTGGTGACTAGGAGAGAGTTGGTATGTGATATACTGAAAGTGAGGCTCTGCGTCTTTGTCTGAGAGGCTGGTCTCAGGTCTGTATGAGCTGGAAACGGGAGACATTCCCTGGGCTGAGATCCTCTTCCTCTGCTCACTGGAGCCTGAGAAAAACACATTTGTTTAACACATGCTAACATCATATTTGGCTACATCTTCTTCATGTAGTCTTGTGTGCACACGTGAGTTTGAATAACCACTTGAAAAATAATTTAAAAAATAATACGCTAAGAGTAATGTTACTCACACTTCAACACTAAACTGCATCTATGTAATGCTGCATGTTCAGAAAGCTTCAGTATACCTGATAGCTGCTCATTAAAGTCTTCTGCAGTTGCTCGTGTAGGTTGATGATCTTCTCAGGGCTACTCAGCCTCCTGCCCCGGCTCACACGTGTGTTGGAGGAGGGAGGAGTGGGACTCCGTGAGGATCCAGTCGAACTGGCCAGATCTAGGGAAGACTTCCCTTTCATGTCTGGATGATGAAATCCAAGATTCTCGGGTCCACTGGTTACTTGAACTGATCCACTGGCAGCGGGAGAAAGCTGTGGTAGGATTGAGAATAACATGAAATATTAATGTCAAGTTAACATTGAAAACTTGTTATGGTTACAAGACACAAATGAGAGTATGGCTGACACAATTGGCAGCTTCTTTCTCACACTGGTATATTACTTAAAGGACAGATTCACAATGGTAATGATTACAGCAAGCAAAACCTGTTTCTATATTCACCTGACTACAGTTTTAAAGGAAAATGTCATTATTTTTAAGCCTTGGCCGTATTTTCACATATGTTGGGGTCAAAATGACTAGTAGGTACAAACAGGTTTTTGAATCCATGCAGTATATGGCTTTCGCGTGAACCGGATGCAGTGCAGTGACCCTATGAACAAAAACAAATCTTCTCTCCAACTCACGTTTCCACTGTCGTCTTCCTACAACAACTCACCTCTCACGAGATTTCAGAGCATGAATTGTCCTCAAGCAAGACTGTCAATCTGTTTCCGGTTAAAAACAAAGGGTGTTGCTCGGAGACACTTGCAGGCATCCTTTCCATGATGCTGTCAGACACCTGCCAACTGAAGCCATCTACTGCGTGCATTCCAAAACTTGTACTTACAAGTCATTTTGACACCAAAATATGTGAAAATAGGCCCAGATTTAAAAAGATAGAAATTACCCATTTAGTCAGGAAGAATTCTTTTATGCTAGTGCTCTAATTAGGAGCGCATTTCCCATAAAGTCAGTTGTAAATAAAATCTTGGAAGAGATTGTCTTTTGGAGACCATAAATGAATTTGTTTGTTCTGTAAAGCAATGTAGCATATTTTTTATTAATTCAGGTATAGTAGCACAAAAAGGAAATACATTATGGAAGCCATGAACTGCTGTCGTTCATGTTCATTCATCAGAATTATTTCAGAAATTGAATGTAGTAATGGCTTATTTTTGCTGTTAAAATGCTACATCTACAAACATATGAACCAAAGAAATATTTGAATATAAATATGTTTGTATCATCTCACCTGTGCCGTAGTGATGATCAAGCTCGCTTTCGGTGAAGGAACAACAGGTGATGGTGTCGCTTGGACGCTGGCATGCTCTTGCACTGGTGAGTTGGCATTTTCCTTTAGTGTTACTGTTGATGCAAGTGTGACTTCACTACTGCAATCTTGATGTTTTGTCATTGATTCAGTGGTGACTGAAGATCTGTGTTTTTCACTTTTTAATTCTCTACATTTTACTCTGGATTCAGTTGTGAGTCCATTTTGGTAATGCTGATTTACAAGTGTGGGTATGGTGGAGCAGGTCTGATCAGGTGTGAGCCCGTTGGTGTAGTCTTGAAATTTAAAAAATCCTGGTGTAAACCAAGTACTATAATCCCGGGTCTTTACGTTCACGCTCCGTGGTGTGAATGCTGCAGCGTAGTCCTGCAGAGCCGCGTCACTGAGCAGCTGCTCAACCTGCTGCGTGAGTGTGGAGTCCACACAACCTCGTCTGTGCATGGCCTTCATCATCTGAAACAACAAGCTGTTCCTCTCCTGACACTTCACCACCAGGCAAGACAGCTTGGCCTGTTATTGGACAAAACACCTGTCAGTCAAACTCAACTGTTATTGACACAGGACAAAAGCTGTCAGTACTGTTAAGTGTTGCAGCACACAATAATAATAAAGGAACACTTAATAAAAGAATAAAAAGCTATATGTCTCTTTCCTCACCTTTAAAGGAGCTATTTCCAGATCATTCTGGCTCTTCTTTTTCAGGAGTGCATCATACTACAGTACAAACAAAGTATAGTATTAAACACGTGAAAACGACTGTATATAAGATAAAGATAAAAACTTATCAGCTCATAACATACAACTAAGTGCTTTGACCATCATGGACTGCACACCTTCACTCTGATGTCATTGTAACGTGTCCTGAGTGAAATGAGAACAGTGCCCGGATCCTCCTTGCCGCCCTGACCTCGTTTAAGAGCGATGTACTCTGAGTTTAGCTCCTCTAGAGCCACCGTCTGGGAGGTTTTTACACACCAACCCACACACACACACACACACACACACACACACACACACGGGAACAGATCTGTGATGAGAACTGCCTTGCTGCCTTGAAGCAACTGAAGAACAGTGAACCACTCAAGACCTTCAATTTACTCACAAACAAGAAATAAAGAATGTGAGCATTTTAACCTGGTCTGTCTGTACTGCAGATTCAGATGTGGTATGTGTTTTAACTTCAGATGAAGCATCAACCCATCACACAGATTCAAATATCAAATACTTATATTAGTTAGTGTATTAACAGTTAGAATAGTTAGATCAAAATTATAATAAAGCGCCACATACAGGCACTAAGAACTAATTTATGGTACATAACAAATGAAAAAGAAAGATAGTCTGCCACTCTTACCTTGGCTTTGAGCTGAGCTGTAAGGATGTTATATTGCTCCTCTATTTGTGCCTTCAGTGACAGAGCATCAGTCTTCTCCCTGACCAGTCCTGTCAGTTCGCTCCGTAGCTGCTTCACCTACGGCAAACACAAACACTGGTTAGGTCTAAATAAATGATAGACACAGATAACAGATAAACAATGTCTTTACTTGAGTTTGTCCCTGGAAAAGTAAGTGAAAAGCAATATCAGAGGGAGTCCAAACTACAGGACATATTTAGGGCTTCATAAGGTCTTAGGAAGGCTAATTAGGGCAGGTGCTCTGTCAGAGCAACTCCAAATATGTGATGTTTTAACTCTGTGTACTGTGTGTGTTTTAATGTGTGCATGTCTTTTTGTAAAGTATATCTAGTTCAATACCTGGGTTATGAGGCTGTCGTTTTCCTTTCTGGTTTCCTCCATCTGATTGGCTACATCTGTCAGCCTCATCACCTCGTCAGCTGCGGCCTTTCTCTCTGCTTCCTCCCTCCTAACTTCCGCTTGATGCAATTCACTGTGCAACATATTGGTCTTACATGCCACAAATGTGAACATAAACACATTAAATTAGGGGGAATCTCTAACCACTGCTCCTATTGACACAAGTCAGTAGGAGCTCTGTAGCATGATGAGGATGCTGTGTCGTCTTTCTCTTTCAGATTGAGATTAAAAGCTAAAGCTAGTAAGTGGACCTTGATTTGGGATTGTTTTGTCCAACTACTGCAATTTTGTTTAATCAACAGAGTGTCCAAAGTTAATATATATTATTTTCTATCACAACAAATGTACACAAACAAAGTTGTGTAAACTCACATCTACATGGCTCTTCTCCAGTTCATATCGCGACCTCTTTAGTTCTGCTCCCAAAGCTTCAGTCTCCCTCATCAGATCACTTTGCACCTGTTTTCCATCAAAAACATGTTGCATAAGTAGAGAGGTCCCGCTGTGGTCATCCGTCTGACATCTTTGTGTAGCATATTCGTCTGTCCCAACAGAAGTCTTAGTCTTCTTCGTCGTAACAGCAGTGTTTGGATTCAGCAGATGCTGCTTCTGATCCCTCCCTTCTGTTTGTGTTTGGCTGGGCAGAGCAGCTTGGAGGCTTTCCTCTCTTAGGCCCTGAAGTAATAGCTTTATATGCTTTTCTTCTGTTTTCAAACAACCGATTGAACTTTCAATTCTTTCTTTTTCTTCTTGCAAACTGCTTACTGATTTTTTTAACTCGCCTTGGTCTTCTTGCAAAGTGGAAGATGACTGCTCCTTATCTCTCTGTTCCTTCAGACACTTAAGGGAATTGGTTAATTTGTCTCTCTCCTGTTTCAAATAGAGCACTGCCTGGCTTAACTGGTCACTCTCTGACTGTAAACGTTGTACTGACTGCATGGTTTGATCTCTTTCCGCTTTTCCTCTTGAGAGAAATTCTAACAGTTTCTCTTTTTCTCTTTCGAGAGCAGATAAAGCCTCACTTAGATGCTCTTTCTCCTCTTTCAGGCCACTTGTAGACCTTATAAACTGGTTACTCTCATCTTTCAGCCCATAGACTGTCCTGGTAAGCTGCTCTCTCTCCTGTTTGAGACCAGCCAGAGATTGAGAGATGCTGTCTCTCTCCTCTTTCAATCCCCAAACTGTCCGAGTTAACTGCTGCTTCACTTCTGTCTGTGTTTGGACTGACATTGCCACCTCTCTCTGCTGCTCTCTGAGAGAATTTATGTCACCAGACAGTTCCTCTTGTTCTGTTTTAAGGCTCTGGACTGACTTGGTCAGCAGGTGCACTTGATCAGTCAGCGAACTAACATGCTGACTGCTTTGCATTCCGTTCTGCAAGGGATCATAGCAATTATTATGTTGAGAACCAGGTGCTGAAGCTGTAGTCAAATTGTCTGGTTGTTGACTGGACATCAGCTGTGGTTCTTCCCCGTTTAGCACCCTTTCCACCAAAATGTCCACACATTCTTCAAGGTTGTTCTGTTGAAAACTTCCTGATACTGCAGCTGTATATTCACCTTGCAATTGAGATCCACACGGTTCCTTGTCAAAGTGTGATTCCTCCATATGCTGTTGGCTCTCCTCTAACCTTTGCTGCAGCTCCATGATGGTATTGAGATCATCCTCAGTCTTCTGGTTGAGTTCTGTGATCAAACACCCTTGTTCCTGGTTCTCCTGCTCCAGCCTGACTCTGTCCGCCTCTACGTTGGTGATATGCTGCCGTAGCTGTGTTTCCCCCCTCTTGATTTCCTCTTCTCTGACCTCAATGTGACCCAGAAGCTGCCGGATCCGGTCCGCTAAAGCCCGGTTCTCCTGATTCAGGGCCTTGACAAGATCATCCTCCCCATCACTGGCAGGTAGTGTGCTAATCTGAGTATATAAAGAGGTAGAATTTGATGAGTGACACACTACTTTATTGAAAACTGGTCATTTCAGTGCTATAAAATAATTGGGAATACTGCAGTTGCAACATACCTTTTCTCTTGAAGACCCCTGCTGTGCCTCAGCTTGTTCTTCCTCTGCCTCTTTCCTGAGCTGTAATTTCAGTCGAGTATTTTCTTGAGCCATCATCTGCAGCTGCTCCTGCGTGTGCTGCAGGGTGACTTCCAGGCGGTTACATTGTTGTTGAAGTGCTTCAAGATCCTCCCCCAACCCCAAGCTCCTGTAGGCTTCCTTCAGGGCATCAGATTCCTCACTGGGGCTTTCCTCCAGGTTTAGGATCTCGCTAGAGCACCAGGTCCCCAGTTTAAACTCCTCTAGTGTCTCTGCAGTCAATGAAAGGGACTGGAGGCTGGGGTTGGTTTTGGAGCCAAGGTGGCAAAAGAGGTTCAGAGGATCATTTTTAGGTGGAGTTTCTGTTTTGGCAGAGGAGAAGCGTTCCTCTGTATTAGTCTGTGTGTGCTCTGCTGCAGCCTGGTGGTGAACAGGTAGAACTGGAGATGAGTGAGTCTGGCCTGTTTCCTCATTCGAGGTGTGATGGACCTACACAGAGATCACAGTTGTGTAACATTCATTTATTTAAACATGAAAATGACAAAACATTTAATATTATAACAAAAATAATCCAAATGTATGTATCTGTCAGCTATAGTAAAATACTGATATTCAGATTCACTTTACAAGCATTTACAATAGGGGAGGCGGTTATGTAATACTCTAAATCCTATGAAGAGAGCTTTCACTATTCGGGAGCATTCAGCCTTTTTATGCTGTAATACCTTCTCATGATATTACACGTAGGAATTTACAAGATTAAGCTGATAGTAACAGATTGAATTTTTATTGCTCCTTATGTTATTTTTAACAATATTTGGCCTGTCTACAGTGAGCCACTGGTGAAAATCCATCGCAGAAAAAAACTGACTACATTCAAAATAATCATTTGTCCCAGATCGATCACTTGATCTTAAATGTGTTTGTCTAGAGTTGTAAAATAGGAATACAGGAATTTGTGTGATTGGCACTAATAATCCTCTTGATTCATACAGGACCTCAACAAATGCTCCTTATGTGAGTATTTTATTCTCATGAACCCATAATTCTTGGTGTCCATACTCATAATGGCACTGAATTTGTTCAATCTTATAAAGACCTGGGAATTTGGTTAGACACTGTAGCAGTCTCACATTTAAACCAACAGGCACAGAACCAGAAGATAGAAAAACGGGTTTCTTTTATCGTAACAGAGCATGTTTTCTTCTCTTGAGGACAGAAAAACTGTTGTGCAGTCGACCATCACGTCTGTTCCCGACCTGTGCTTGTGAGATGTCCTATATTCTCAGGTTGCTCATTTCCACCTTAAAGAGGTGGTATTATGCTCATTTTGAGGTTCAAAATCCTATTTAGGGGTCGTACCAGAACAGGTTTACATGATTTAATTAAAAAAAACTAACTTTTTTTTGTCCTACTGCACATTGCTGCAGCTCCTCTTTTCACCCTGTGTGTTGAAGGCTTCGTTTTAGCTATGGAGCAATACATCTTGTCTCTAAATGATCTTTGTTGGGAGTTGCACGTGCGCACTTCCTAGT
>NC_060168.1:17211624-17224037 GCF_021292245.1 Micropterus dolomieu
CTGGCCTGTTTCCTCATTCGAGGTGTGATGGACCTACACAGAGATCACAGTTGTGTAACATTCATTTATTTAAACATGAAAATGACAAAACATTTAATATTATAACAAAAATAATCCAAATGTATGTATCTGTCAGCTATAGTAAAATACTGATATTCAGATTCACTTTACAAGCATTTACAATAGGGGAGGTGGTTATGTAATACTCTAAATCCTATCAAGAGAGCTTTCACTATTCGGGAGCATTCAGCCTTTTTATGCTGTAATACCTTCTCATGATATTACACGTAGGAATTTACAAGATTAAGCTGATAGTAACAGATTGAATTTTTATTGCTCCTTATGTTATTTTTAACAATATTTGGCCTGTCTACAGTGAGCCACTGGTGAAAATCCATCGCAGAAAACAACTGACTACATTCAAAATAATCATTTGTCCCAGAAAAAAATAACTTTTTTTTGTCCTACTGCACATTGCTGCAGCTCCTCTTTTCACCCTGTGTGTTGAAGGCTTCGTTTTAGCTATGGAGCAATACATCTTGTCTCTAAATGATCTTTGTTGGGAGTTGCACGTGCGCACTTCCTAGTTAAGGACTACTAGCCAATCAGAAGCAGAGAAGGGTGGGCCAATGAGAATCCGGTAAACACCGCTTCGTTTCAGCTGTACATGTTGCCAACCAGCTTGACAACATAGACTTGAGCAAGAGTTTCAGAGTGGTGAGTTATTAATCTGTAACAAATGTATCTTTCATCCATAAAGTTTTAACTGAGCTCTGTCTCAACATCACAGTAACAACTTTATGTCCATCGACTGCCTGGAGGGTAGCTAGTGTTTGGAAGGGAGAGGAGAGGTGTGCTGCAGCTCAGTGTTTTTCCACCGGTGTTTTTGAGGGCGTGTCGGACTAGCCGCTTGGCGAGCATTATATGAGGCACATTTAGCTTTCATCCCTGTGACGTCATAGGGATGAAACAGAAACAGCTAGACTACAAACGAGCTGTTTTCAGGCAGTTCAGAGCAGAGTTTTCTGTGGGAGATGGGAACTCCCTTTGGGCTGGACTTTGGGCTTTTTCACTTTGCAAACCTATTACATGCACAAAAAGGCATATAACTCAATAAAGGAAAGGGAAAAAGCCAAAAAGCATAATAAGACCTCTTTAAAACAACTTGATGCAGTTTACCTCTGTGCCCTGTGTTTCACTGCAGCAGCCAAATATTGTACTCATCACTGTGTGCTGTATGAAAAAGTTGGCTGCTCGTCACTAGCAATAAGAAGAGAGCTGCACACAGCACTGTTGTTAATAAATGTCTCCTACTAGACCTCCCACTATTATATCTCTTTTCAAATTTAAGATCATCAGATGAGATCTCAGGAATGGCTTACACTTGATACCCCACAAGTAAATGGTAAACTTGGGAAGAAGGTTATAATAATGATGATGATTATTATTACGTACCTCTCCAGAGCTCCCCATTGAGAAATGTCCAATGGTTGTAGTATGTGAGAGATTGTTGGAGGGCAGAGCAGGACTGCAGCTGGGCAAGCTGGTCCCAGGACCTGTGCACGTGGACTCAGGGACTCTGGATGACTGTCTGGGTGTTTGGTTATCTGCATCCCCAATGATCTGTCGGAGTCTGTGGTTCGCACCTCTCAGCTCATCAATCTCCTCCATCAAGGAGCTTTCAGACACCTTCAGCTGGTGCGCCTCTGCCTTCATTTCCTCCACCTTGCAGCCCAGGAAGTGGCTGTTCTCCTGGGCCTCCTGGAGCTGCTCCATCAGTCTCCTCCGCTCTGTCATCCCATCCTCCTCTCTCTCCAGCAGCACCCTGAGATCCTCCTGCAGGCTCAGGATGAAGCCTTGCAACCTGGCTTCATTTGAGTTCTGTTTTGTGTCTTTCAGTTTGACTCTTCCCCCTTGTGTCTCTTTCTTTGTCTTTTCCTCATCACCCTCTCGCCCTCCTTCTCTCTCAACTCCCACACTTGGCTGCCATTGCCTCCTCCTCTCCTCCTTTCTCTCCTCTTCTCCTTCACCCTCTCCTCTCATGGAAAGTAGCCTCTCTTGTTCTTCCTGTTGTGTCACAGTCCCGGCAGTGAATCTGACTGCACTGATCGTTGCCACGCCAGTGGCAGCACTCACGGTCATGTCCAGTAACTGCTTTTCTAAAGTGTAAATCCGGTTCTGTAGGCCCTGCTCTCTGTCCTGGGCCAGGCTAAGCTTTTGCTGGAGTTGGGTTTTAAAGTTCTCGAAGTACAGGGACTGGCGACTCATCTCCTCCTCTTTGGCCTTCAGCTGCCTCTGACAGCGCTGCAGTCGATCCCTCCATACCCTCTCCCCTCGCTCCTTCTCCTGGTTCTGGGCCAGATGGAAGAGGGAAAGAGAGAAAGACGGAGGCAGAGAGAAAATATTGAAAAAGAGATACTACAATAGAGTCTGGAAACCCAACCTTATAGTTATACTAGTAATCCTGTTAATAAAACTTGTTTTAATCTGTACTGTGTCTATTTTGTTTTTACTGTGCATGAGCAAACAAACCAGTTTCCCAACTGGGAATTAAAAACCACCACATTATAATCATTTAAAAGCACATATACAATACAAAAATTGTCTAACAAATGTAACTTGGATTTCGACAATTTAATTTACATTTACACCGAAAAGGTAATTAAATCCCAGCAAGAAAAATCTAACTTGCATTGACATAATAATGTAAACACTTTATCATTTAAATGAGACTAACTGTGACATAGGAAACAGAACCATTGTTACAGTTGTGACTAAACTGCATGCCAGTAAGTAAAACATTGTCCTGTATAGTATACATATTGCATCTTTGTGAGTTAGTCAGGATTGTTTACCTTACATATTAAATATTTTGTCATGTCTTTGACAGACAGATGAAGACAGTCTCTTTAGAGCTCTGTTATTTGTCACATGTTACTTTAAACTTGTGCTGATCGCAAGGCCAGACAAGTGTTATCCACTTTATTTAAGTTATGTTAAAGTTAAGGTCTATCCCTTCTACACTGAACTTAGTTGGTAAAAACCTGTGACTAAAGTCAACCTGCAAGACTCACACATCCACTATACTATTCATGCTTTACATCCATGCCTATTGATGCACTGACGGTTCCTAAGCACTCACCATGTTCCTGACCTCCTCCCTGAGCATGTGGAGTCTCTGGTCCAGCCTCTGGGAGTGTTGCATGCTGGGGAGGTGGGAGGCAGAGGCTAGCTGTTAGAGCTGTAGCAGCAGGCTCCTCTCTGACCTGCTGATCCTAACGCCACAACACAACACGGATGAGGTCACATTACATCACCTTATTAACTTTGCACAATTTTGCACAGGTTTACTGCACAGGTTGCACAGGTATATCAAAAAATCTACAAAGTTGATTCAGGTTTTACCTTCCAATGTGAGAAAAGCAAATAAAATCTCCTACACTGAGTAATTCCAGGGGAGATGTTAGCAGCAGAGTGCTCGCATGCAAGTGTGCAGAGTAGTCAGGTGCGAGTGATATGTGATATCACCTTGGCCAAAAGTGAGTATATAGTAGTAGGTGTGTGTGTGTGTGTGTGTGTGTGTGTGTGTGTGTGTGTGTGTGTGTGTGTGTGTGTGTGTGTGTGTGTGTGTGTGTGTGTGTGTGTGTGTGTGTGTGTGTGTGTGTGTGTCTCTGTCGTGTGTGCAGACTTGCACTGATAGTTGTCCCAGCACTGCCCTCACTCCTTCAATGGAGTGTACACTGTGTGTATGGACAGTAGTGAACGACACACTACAGCAGGAGCAGAGGACTGAATAGGCCGAGACACCCTGGAGGATTTCCTCAATGGAATGAAAAAGGATATGGGTGGTCTTCACTGTATGAATAATACACTCTTTATACCATATTATGTCCTTATCAACCACATACTTACTTACACAATGAGAGCCGACACCCACAGCGGCTCACACAGTTGCCAAAGCTCCTCTTTATGCAACAGTTTACTGCATTTGTGAACGAAAGGACCTCAAGCCTGTTACGCAAATACCACGGACATGCAAATACTCTAGAAATATTTGACCAAGTAATCAATACTGGAGCCATTTATATGAAATACAATTAAAAAGAAACACAGAACCAAGACAAGAAAATGAAATTTCAAAAAGCTAATACTTCAATTCCACTCCCAAATATTATGCTTTTATTGAGATTTTGTACATAACCAAATAAGTATTAAGTAATGGCTAGAGCTTTGCACCCGTCTGTTTAATACAGCAGTGAAAGTTTATGACTTGAGTTTCCACAAGAAGCCACAATCTACTACATCTCGACTGAGCACAACTCTCCCCCATCACCCTCTCACACGTTTGTTCAGACTAGGAGTTCTCATTGCTGCATCTAAAAATAGCCTGATGATAAATTCTTTATGAATGCGCTGGGCCCTCGACAGCAGCTTAAAGGGGGGAAAATGAAAAGAGAAAACACCACATTTCCATTTTGCCCTTTCGTCGTTTGCTCATTTGCTTTTTCCGCCTCCTTGAACCTGCCATCCCTCTCAAGGCAGAAAAAGCAGAGCTGTGCACAGCTACAGATGGACTGGAGGTTAAAAAAATACGTTGGCTTGTTGAATATGCAGACGCCTGTGCAACAATCAGCTTATTTTCTGAAGTATTGTATCTTAAACGATTCTCTACATTCACCTTCAAATATGGGGACTTTCATAGTCATTGCATCAGTGTGCTGAATGTCAATTATAGCGTGTGTGGCATCTTGTACATGTGTGCCTGTGTGTGAGGTACATTTGATACTGCACCAGCATGTGTGTTATGAAAGCCGAGGTGACAATCCCCGAATGCACCCCCCCTTTTGTATTTGTGTATGCATTTTGCTAACTCAGCCAAAATGAAAAATCTCACGTTAGCTCTGGCTGGACATAAAAAGGATTGTAAATTTTGTTCACCGTCTCTCACATTGGAATCATGTTAGGGTAGCCAGTATGGACACAAGTGAGTGTTTGTCAGACAGACCTAAAAATATGTGACCCCATCCTTTAAGGCCCTTAAGAATTTCAGTTTATATTGTACCAAACAAGCTTGCACTTGATTATTTTTGATTCTTAGATTCTTTCTTAGATTGTTGTTCTTTAGAATTTCGTCCTTCCTATTGGGATTGTTGCGCATCATTATGTCGTATACACTACATTGCCAAAAGTTTTAGATCGCCTGCCTTTACATGTACATGAAGGTTAATGACATCCCCTTCTTAATCTGGGTTTAATATGGAGTCTTGCCACCCTTTTCAGCTATAACTTCAACTCTTCTGGGAAGGCTGTCCACAAGGCTTAGCAGTGTGTTCATGGAAATTTTTGACCATTCTTCTAGAAGCGCATTTGTGAGGTCAGGTACAGATGTTGGACGAGAAGGCCTGGCTCGCAGTCTCCGCTCTAATTCGTCCCAGAGATGTTCTATCGGGTGGGGTCAGGACTCTGGACTCTGTGTAGGCCAGTCAAGTTCTCCACACCAAACTCATTCATGTCTTTATGGACCTTGCTTTGTGCACTGGTGCGCAGTCATGTTGGAACAGCAAGGGGCCATTCCCAAACTATTTCCACAAAGTTGAGAGCATGAAATTGTTCAAAATGTCTTGGTATGCTGAAGCATTAACAGTTCCTTTCACTGGAACTAAGGGGCAGAGCCCAACCCCTGAAAAACAACCACACACCACCCTCCACCAAACCTTACACTTGGCACAATGTCAACAAAGTACTGTTCTCCTGGCAACCACCAAACCCAGACTTGTGCATCGGATTGCCAAACAGAGAAGCGTGATTCATCACTCCAGAGAACACGTCTCCACTGCTCTAGTGTCCAGTGCGGCGTGCTTTACACCACTGAATCCGACACTTTGCATTGCACTTGGTGATGTAAGGCTTGGATGCAGCTGCTCGGCCATGGAAACCCATTCCATGAAGCTGTCTACACACTGTTCCACTGTTCTTGAGCTAATCTGAAGGCAACACAACATTTGGAGGTCTGTAGCTATTGACTCTGCAGAAAGTTGCCGACTTCTGTGCGGCAACCTATCACAGTACCACGCTTGAATTCACTGAGCTCCTGAGAGCGACCCATTCTTTCAAAAATGTTTGTAGAAGCAGTCTGCATGCCTAGATGCTTGATTTTATACACCTGTGGTCATGGAAGTGTTTGGAACACCTGAAATGAATGATTCGGAGGGGTATCCTAAAACATTTGGCAACATAGTGTAGCTCACTAGTGCTTGGCTGTAACCCCTGTGGATCCGAGTTGCCGACCTTTCCAAGGTAAACATACCTTGCCCACCAAAGTCTGTGCCAGAAATCTTGAAATTGCAGATAAGTAACTGTCTGAACATTCAATATAAACTCTCCCTTAACCTTAACCAGCATCCAGACCCCCTCCCCCCCAACAGAGGCACAGTGCTAATAATTTAAGACAACTGTGAAGTGTGCATGGGGTATTGTGTGCAACATGTTGCACAGACACTACATTTACTTGTATCACACCAGGTGTGGCTAAGCATGGTATGTGGACGAAAATTGTATGGCTGTACTGTACAGGCAAGGCTAAACGTTAATTGTGTTGAGTCAGTGGAAAAAAGGAAACGGTACAACACAAGATCATGGAGAATTTTTTCCATACATTCACAATTAAAAAGGCTCGGCCTCGAACTATTAACAGGGACTGCTTTTCATCATTTTCATTACTATAAGAAGACATATGAGCCGGTGCCAAATCTTTATGGTGGCAAGTTGGTTATTGTTTCTGCGGACAGCTGGCGGAGCCTAATGGGAAAGAGGCCTCTCTACAGGGGTTTTAAAGCCATTCAGCAAAAAAAACACAACCTAAACCTGCTGTCCAGTGTCTGTGTGTTTCCATCTTCACTCTCCCACAGAGCCCCACGCGCGGCCAGTCCTCACTCAACACCAGTTCTGCTGGCCGCCTTCCAGCCCATGCCCAGGGAAAGTAGGCCATGGAATCCAAATAGACACATAGAGTCTATATACAGAGATACAGGAAATATAAGGAAGCAATAACACTGAAGACCGTGCATTCTCTGTATGGTAGAGTCACCACGCAAACACAATTCAAATTGACCATGTCCACTGCCATATGTGTCCTGAGAGCTCTGCTCATCCCCCCCGATTCACTGTCATCTCCCATTATTCCTCCTTTTCAGGGTGAATGGAGTGACATTTCCCTCCATCAACCCCCCTCTGACAGTAGCATCTGTCATTTTTCCTTGCCACTTCTCGAATCTCCTACCAGCTGAAGTCCCCATTTTCTACGCTTCTTTTCCTTCATTCTCTATGCTTACGCTTACTTGAGAGACAGTTTTACGTATATTAAGATTGATTAAGATATTTTGCTTTACTTTCCAAGAGAGAGATACAAAGCTGGAGCCCTATCATCGTTTGCCCCTGCATCCAGTCTTTAGGCTCATCTAGGCTAAGTGCCAGTCTCTGTCTAAAGTGGATATATGTACCAACCAACAACTCTTAACACTCACTGATCAACATGTATCTGGTTTGTTTAATCTGTAAATAATACATTTAATGATGTGAAAATAATAACTTGATCTAGAGTAACTGGTTTAGTGCAATCATGCATGTACAGAGAACACCACCCAAACCTTTGCACACCAACTGCATCTGACAACACTACAGCTGAAAATGCTACAGAGAACTTCTACATTTTTGTTCATTTACAGATTAA
Source organism: Micropterus dolomieu (assembly GCF_021292245.1). Taxonomy (NCBI): domain Eukaryota; kingdom Metazoa; phylum Chordata; class Actinopteri; order Centrarchiformes; family Centrarchidae; genus Micropterus; species Micropterus dolomieu. Next base: position 17,219,354 of record NC_060168.1, read on the forward strand.
AGAAACAAGCTACATTGTATAAATAAGACAGTTTAAGGAGGTTTGTAGGTATATTTTTTTTAATTTTAGACAGAACCCAGCAAGCAATTTCCCCATGTTTCCGATCTTTAGACTAGGATAGGCTAACCACATCTCTCTGGCAGGACTTTAGCTCTGGGTTTTATGTGCAGACATGAGACTTATATCGATCCTCTTCTTGAATCTCACTCACCGAAAAAATTAAAACAGGCAAATGTCTCTAAATTTTAAACTGTTTCTTTATTTGTGTTTCTTTTTCTGCCACTTTTGCAGTGCTCTACCATTTTCAAACTTGCTCTTTTCTCTCCGTCAGTCCCTCTCTATTTTTATTTTACTTTTTCATGTCAGTGAATTGCCACACATTGGGTGCTCATGACATGGAAAACTGTACGCACACGCACACACACACACACACACACGCTCACTTTTCCCTGCTCATCACTGGGAAACAGATGTATGTATGGTCGTGTTATAAGTCACAGGAAAAGGATGCTATCACTGAAAGAGTGACAGCCTGTGGTTCTCTATAGGCTAGTGCTAATTAATGCCATCTGTGTGTGTCAAAATGGAAGAGGTAGATTTGTCATTGCTAACCACTTGTAATGACAGACAAGTATTTCTGCTTGCATGCAACAAACACACCGCATCGTGTGTGCACAGCATAAATTGTATATCCAAAAAAAAAAAAACAAAGAAAAAAAATTATAGGTGTAAAGCCAAGCAGTCACATGTTCACACGTTTCAAAATTCAGACACACCCACTCAAGATTTATACACACATGCACTATTTGCATACTCACACACCAGCCTGCTGGCTGCTCAGAGTTTGAAGAGGCTGGGGAGCAGCCGAGCAGAGCGAGAGAGACCGAGAGATGAAGGAGGTGAGGAGGGGGTGGAGGGGATAAAGAGAGATACTGCTGCCACTTCTCATTCAGCCCACTACCTCATCGCTTCATCCCCAGCGCCGGGAAGTAGGTCAGTGGAGGAGGAGGAGGAGGAAGGGGGGGGGGGGGGGGGGGGGGGGGGGGGGGGGGGGGGGGGGGGGGGGGGGGGGGGGCTGTGAGGAGAGACAGGCTGCTGCTTCTGGTGTGCGATTGTGTGTGTGTGTGCGCGCGCGCAAGTGACGAAGAGGCAAAAGAGGTATATCTATGCAGAGATCCGTCTCTCAAACATGTGTGCCTGCGTCATGTCAATTCTCTCCCCGACACATGTCACACAATGCAATGCTTTTCGTACTAAATACAAAATCAGAAACAAATCAAAAAACGCAGAGTCATTCACCCATCGTCTCTCCTTACATTCTTTATTCTGCACATTCCCCTCCTTCTTTCTCCTGAAACTACAGCTACTACAGTGTGCTCCTGCATTTAAATGCAACTTGCTCCCCTTCTCCTTCATTCTCCTGCCTTTTCTTCCCTCCTCCACACCCCAGTACCTACACCTGCCCTTTACTTTCACACTAAGGAAGTGCCCTTTTCTTTGTATTGCTGGATGAAAGGATTCCAAAATAGCTATTTTCACCCAAATAATGCCAGCCAGAGAGGCAAAAAAAAAGAAATGTGAAGAGGAAAAACAAGAAGCGGCAATAAAACTGGTCGAAACAAATAACAAGTACAACATGCAAAGACACAAAAGAAAGAGCAAAATTATTGTGAAGAGGCACTGAATAAAAGATCAGAGGCGGGCCTGCAGCACACATTTGTTTGCACACACATTGTTTCCTGGTCCCACAAATGAGGACCATTCCTCCAGCGTGCTGGGCTGTGAAGGAGGGTACAGTCAGGCTTACCGTGACCGTATGCATTTCCACCCACGTAGTTGTACGCATGTGCATTTAAATAAATAGAATGAAACAGTTTATTTCAAACAGAATATTACTTGTTAAAAATTATCCAATAATATCAAATACACGTCATTCATTTGATCTAGCGCCAACAGACGGCTTATGCGCTTTTATTTTGAAGGCAGCAACGTCAGGAAAACAACAAAAGGATGCAGGATGAGAGAAGTGTGGCAGAAGTTAGCAGACAGAGAGCGATGGACTTCACATGACAGGATTCACAAGTTGGATTCATTTTTATGAAAAGCTGTTTTGATTCTTTTGATCAGTGGACCCTTACAGACTAAACGAATATAAATAATCAAGGAACGGACACATTCAAACTTAACGAGCACTTTTTTTTGTCTTTTCACATCTTGTACCATGTGGTTACACCGGTAAATCTATAAGAATTAGACTTTGGGGCTTGTTGTTTCTGTTAATTGAACTGAACAATTGAATTGAGGAGAATCTAACCAATCCAACGATGTGTAGCATGTTTATATTGACATATCGATACGTTTAAACATTAATATTTGTATTAATGATCTAATCAGCTTTGTCAGATCAGATTTGCCAAATGTGTTCCCACATCAGGCCAGTGAAGGAGGTAGGCGGCTATTTGGGACTTGGCTATTAAGTGAGGTAATTTTAGAATGTAACTATAGTGAAAGCCATAAAAGAGTTTGATATAAAGAAGTTGAATGAAGTCTAATAATTATACCTTTATTAGAATAATCCAACCTAATCCATTCCATCATTTCCAATTCACTCTAGAGTCACACCTTTTCCTCGAATTGGTACCGATACTCACAGCAGATGACAAATCGTAATTTATTAGTAAAGTCCTAACTGTCTTGTGAACCTCAAAGGATACAGGAAGCCAACATGGAGGGACACCAATGTGAACTCACACCAAAACGTATGTAAAAATTGCATGAAGGACACATGCAGTTTTTACATGGCGTGGAAGTGAACCCCTCACACATTAATTTCACATGAAGCAGCTATTCAACCTAGCTACCGGACACATTGGAGCAATGCCATATTTTGGAGGCTGTTGCCCCAGACATGACCTCTCCAACATGCCCTTCCCTCCCTTTCTACTGTCTGCCCAATGACTAATGGACCTACCCTTCAATTCTTTTCTCCCCCCCCCGGGCACTGAAAACTCACTCTCCCATAGACCCCATCGGATGTGCAGCCCACCCACAGTCACTGCTTTAGGCCTTAGGGAAGCCATGTACACATCACACATCCAAACCTTTTTCAGAGGCCACATTGTAGTGCCAAGGGTTAGGGTTACATTAGTGTAACACACAGGCAAGCATCCCCGCACACACACAAACACACACATTTTAGTTTGTTCTGTCTCACACCAATTAGAAGTTTTATTGATACATCACTTTCTCAATTAAATGTGGTTTAGTAACACGGGTGGTCAGTTTAGGATTTATGTGATGGTGATATGTGACTGATCTGAAACATCTGGCATGAAATCCATCCATGATCAAACATGACATCATCCATCTATTCGACTGTAGGTCTCCCTGGTGAGCAGCGAGTTACATCCTCAAATGACCAATGACCAGAGCCGGCCATTATTTCACAGTACGTTTGCATGTGATGCAGTCCTGTACTTGTTCTGAAAGCCCACAGAAGGCCAGACCTTTTATAAGAGTCTGTACACTGAGCGTTTTTTTCATTTAGACCTTGACAATGGGTCAGAGGATTTGGTATGGACAATCCTGGGGCCTGACGGGGAAGGCTAATGCAGGCAGGGATAGTTCTTTCGGCCCTGTGAATGGTTCATTTCCTCCCCAAGCTTTGGAGTCCATGTGCATCTTATCAATCACTTATCTTTAACTATAACACCGGGCTCTCTCCAATATTTTCAGAATGATTTTAGAAATAAAGTAAGTCTACTTTTCAGTATAGTGCGTTACATAGGAGTAATAAAGATAAGTGGTTACTGAAACCATCCACAGACATACAAAAGGATTGAAAAAAGGTTTCTAGCCCTACTGATAAGGGTCGTCTGTGCTCTTATGCCTACGTGCATCTTGCAGGAAAAGAGCCCTGAATCACAAGATCAGAAACCCACCCTTCCCTTTACCCCCACCTCTTTTGAACTATTCCTCCATACCTCCCTCATTCCCCGGCTTACGTTTCCCCTCAATCTCTTACTCTCTGCCCTGCAATCAGATAGGGGAAGCTGCAAGAATGAGAAAAACTATTCAGCTGTTGGACTGGGAGCGGTGCCTTCAGACAGTGTCGCCAGGACATAGTCCGGGGCAAGACAATCTTGAGTCAGTGGCAAAACATGCACTGGTCATAGTGAAATGATACTTCTGAAACGACATGACGATGGACTTCAAAAGTGCCTCACATTTCACTGTACATAACAAGCCGTAACAATGGCAACAGAAAAATGTTAATAAAGTGTGGTTAAGTCGTTTCCATGGGGCTGTCATACAGTACAGAATTAACACTGTGCGCATAACATGAAGACATCATGGAGAAATTAATAAGTCAAAGTACCCCTCCATTTAAATTTACCACAACCACAATTATTATTAATTATTTTAATTGCTTGTGGTTAATACTGTTGCTTAAATATTTCAAGACTGTCTCCGAAGGAAATGCAATCACATTTGGACAGGGAAACAATTAAAATTTTCTTTTGTTTACAAACAGATCTTGTCAGACAGCCAATGCAAGGACAGTGTAATTATAGGTAGTCGCCCCAGGTTTGCACAGTGGTTACTGATGTTGTGTATGAAACACACAGATCGTCCCTTCAGGAAAAAGCAATTGTTTTTGAATGCTTTTCATATTAACTGTTAT
>NC_060168.1:17224137-17258384 GCF_021292245.1 Micropterus dolomieu
GCTCGCATGCAAGTGTGCAGAGTAGTCAGGTGCGAGTGATATGTGATATCACCTTGGCCAAAAGTGAGTATATAGTAGTAGGTGTGTGTGTGTGTGTGTGTGTGTGTGTGTGTGTGTGTGTGTGTGTGTGTGTGTGTGTGTGTGTGTGTGTGTGTGTCACTGGATCCCCTCTCCTCAAGTCTCTCACCTGTTCCTCAGGTAGCTGTTAGACTAGAGGGTTGAAACTTTCTGCTCCAGGACCTTCACTCTGTTACACAGAACCCGCAGATCGAAGTTCAGGTCCGGGTCAGTTCCCATTAAGTGTGTTACCATGGTGACAGAACTTCTCTGGTACCTGTAGTGTCTGACCAGGTCATGTGATCCTCCATTGGTTAGCCTGTGCCCACTGGGTGAGTTTTACCTGTGGCACAGAAACTGATCGTGTCAGACTTAACTCAGTTCAGGACAACAAAACGGAAAACTGTTACACATCTTCTCTGCACCACTCTGCAGTGCTTGTTTTTTTTCCATCAAAAAAGACAAATAGAGACATAGAAAAAGATACACAAGCATCTATTATTCATAATGTCACCAGCTTGGTGGCAAGTCGTCGAGCACAGGTACCTCTCAGGTTACCTCGTCTCCTAATTATCCTGTCAGTCACATTTCACGAATCCTTTAATCCCATAACCTTAAAGGGTAGGTTCACATTTTTTTCTGTCTTAAAAATATTCTCCGTTTTTGGTAATCATTCCCCGTTTGTCCTGATGGTTTTAAGCTTTTGGCTAATGCCAAGTAACTAAATGCAGGCAAGAATACATAAGTCAGTGGATAACCAGTTCACATTTGTATAATCAGAAAATCTTCATTTGCAGATTTTGATTGGTATTCTAAAAACAGTAAAAGTTATGCAACTTTAAATTAGAGTAGTCTTAAAGATAAATTTGAATAATAACCTGGTCTTTTTGCTCCACTGATTGTAGTTTCATCTTCTCAATCCAGCGACGACCTTCCAGTGAGTTCAGTTTCTGCTCTGTGAACTTAGTTGCACCTTGTTTCCTTAGAAACATCACAGACTTTGGACTTTGCCAGAATCTTCCATATCCACTTGGCACTCAGCGGGTTCACCCACAAACTAACCGTGTACTTTCGCTCTTCTTCTCTTCCCTCCCTCTCTCCTTTTCCATTGTCCAACTGGGCATTCCTTCTACCGAAGCTGTGGCTCTTCTTCCTTTAATAAATCCTCTGATTCAGAGTTTTCTCTCAGTAAATCCATGTGTTTGCTTCTCACAGAGGAGAAGTCTAATGTTCCAGGTCCAAGAACCACTATAGTAAATGTTATTTATAAATCTCGTTTTAATCTCATGTATATCTGGTTATGTATTACGTTTTCAAATATTTGCATTCCAGGTAAGAGTCTTTTGCAAAATTGCACATTTATCAAAAAGGCCATAAGGTTTTTGAGAGCTTTCTACAAATGCATAAAAAACAATTAGGATCTGTTTCGTCCTCGCTTTCCTCCACAGCACCTTAACGCCTAAGGAAAAGGAAACATTTTAGACATCATAAGTCTTTCCTCATGATTATTGTTGTTACTATCAACACTATATATATTTATTATGTATTAAATACTGATGTGATACAGTGAATAAAGGTGCTACCTGATGTTAGTCCACGGTCACTTGCATTAAGGCCAAAGAATAAATGCTAAAGAGAAAAACAAAAAGAGGAACAAAAACTAAAGGAACACAAGGGGTTTAATCAACAGGTGAAAAGAGAGAGAGAAGAAAAAGTGTCAAGAAGTTATTAAATTAACACGCAGCATCAGTACAGTAGATGTAAACTCCTTCACGTTTTCTTGTGCTAATCTTTGCCTAGTCAAGTTACAGTTCACACTTCCTCTACCAGCCTTCTTAGAAAGAATCTTGAAGAAATTTGTATATATACCTTTTCCTCTATTTCCTTTATTTGTCTCTTTTGCAAGTCAATCCTGTCCTCCAGCTCTCTAATTCTCTGCAAGGCAAAGACAGACATGGTTAGCTGGTCAAAATATCTTAAAATATAAAAATTAAGACCAGATACAACCATCCACACTTGCACAATAAGAAACAGTTGTTAACACCATGATTCATCCATTCATGTATATACTCCATATACTCTGCCCCTTCCCATCATGCCCTCTGTCTCCATGGTAGCTCTGTTGGGTAAGAATGAGCTGCCATGGCAACTGAAGAGCAGATTTAACAACGAACTGTGGAAGTGACTCCATTTTTTGAGACTTTAAACCGGACCAACTTATTCACTGACTGTGGAATGACACATTAGTCTTCTTGTCTGCAAAGAAAAATAGTTTTCTGACTGCAGTACCTTTACGTGTATTCAGGGTTAAAAAAGGAGGATACAAATCCATTGTCAAATATACTTGGAGTATTTCTAAAGGACCAAACACAGCTTAAGCATTTTATTAAGATAGGCTTTTCAGGACTTAGTTACTAAACCACTGAGTCAGCCAGGAGGAAAAGTATGTAAAATAAAGCCCAACTGAAGAAACAATTTTACTAGACTATTGAGTGACAAGAGATGCAGAATCTGATGACCGATACAATGGACAACATATAACAGATATATAGTTTGTGGCCTTTAATACTTTAAATTTTCAGGGCTTGATTTCTAACAGTAGTTTCATTAAATACATATAATTAGTTAGTATATTTCATGAGTAGTTGATTTAAATGTGTTTTAAGTGTTAGAGGTTAGAGATAAATTACAATACAACTGATTCAAATGAAGTTGAAGGTGCTGTGGTTGTTGATGTACTCAATGAATAACGGATACTGTACAAGTCATGGGTATAAAACTACTGTGAGCACTGCGGAGTGGAGGGATACTGAAGGAGTGGGGTTGTGGTTCACAATGATAGACACACACTCACACACACATCTACAAAGTCCTTCTGTCTCATCTTTTCGCTCCTACTAATGCACTTACAGGCAGAGGTACAGGTTGCACACACAGGGATACTGCATCTTTTTCAAAGCACCAGAGGTCTGGTGGGGCCAGACGTTTCAGACAGGGACCAAGGGTCAGATTGAGGGAGGGCAGGACTCACTTAGTAGCCTAACTCAATTTTGGTTTAAGCCTTACCTGCTGAGCCTGCTGTAGGAGCTCCATGCGCTCCTGTAAGATTTGACTGTCAAACTGCCGGCTCTGCCGGAGAATCTGACGCCGCAGCTTGTCCACAGCTAGCCTCAGCTCCTCCCTCTGCCTGTCTGTCAGCGACTCAGCCACCGCCTGGCATGCCGGCTGCTCCTGCTGCAGAGCGCTATACAGCGTGGCCTCCAGCTCCTCGATCCTCTGCACAGCCAGCCACATACATACACATACAGGTACACACACACACAGACGTGGTTGTGCACATGCGCATGCAAAAACACACACAAACACACACAAGCACACACGGAGGCATGCACACAAACACACGCACACACACACACACACACACACCACTGTGACCATGGCAGATATGGGGAACACTGTTCCATTTTACATTGAGGCTGATTTAGGCTTGACCCTCACATGGTAACTTCAATCTACTAACAACACAAACCATGTTTCATTCTCAATCACCTACTCATGACATCTAAAGTTGCCTGACTGTTTCATCAAAGCTACCATGTGAAAAACAAGGCTTCATCAACACAATGTAAAATGGGACCATAAACACAAACCAACACCAAAACTGACCAAATAAAATGGTTAGAATTATACGGAGAGTGACGTAAGTGTTAACTTCTGTTTTCTGGGTACTGCCTATTCAAGTCACTGGGAGAGGAGAATATTTTAAGATCATTCATGCTAAATATTAAAATCTTATTGAACCCACTCTGTGTACAATTTATCTTTAACTTCACTGGTTGTCCACTTAAACTAACTAACACAGGATATTAAAAAGGCATCTTATTTTCTACTATTTAAGAGAGAATAAATCAGTGATTGGCCTTCTCAGAAGATAAAACAGCATTAGGCCAATAAACAACAAGCGAACTACCAATTCAGTGGCTTAGATTGTTCACAGAATTTAGACTTCAGTGGTAAAAGATGCAGTATCCCAACAATGTGACAGATTTTACCTTCATGGAGGATGTTGCATTCATGATGTTTAATGGTGTTCCAAATGTTTATGTGTCATGCTGGAATGACAATGTTGTACCCCTGTGCGTTCCTGAATAACTTTATTATGAACCATTACGCCTTGTACTCAACCTTGGCAATCGCTATAATTGATTAATATAAATTAGTGCATTTTGTCAACGTGAGAGGTTTTATAGCTATTGTATAAAAAGGGACAGTTCATACTGCTCCAGGCTCCGTACCATGTAGGCCTGGTCCAAGGCCTGCTTCCTGTAGTCTAGCTCTTCCTCAAGGAATCCCTTCTGCTTACTGAACAGCTCCTGCAACAAAATGTGATAATATACAATACAGGATTATTGTATATTACATTGCAGTATCACAACTACAGTACAGTAAATACAGCAGAAAAAACAAGCAGATAAAAAGCTTCTTTTGTGTATATAACAGTGAAAAGTCAAGTATATTTGTATCTGATACCACTTGGATTTTCAAAACATTTGAAGATTGTGTACTTTAATGATATATTGATTTTTTTACCTTGTCATTCTCCAGGTCGATCATCTTCTGTGTGAGGGCGACCTCTGTGCTATCTATCTGCTTCAACCACTGTACAGGGGGGATTGTGGTGAAAGAGGAAAGGCGAGGGATTAATGCACTCTCAGAAGCTAAAATAACTGTATTACTTTCACCAATATTTAACTTAACAAAAGCAACTTGAATGTAGTGGCTGTGTTGGAAATTAACTAAGTGTTATGGCAATGTGTCCACTATGTGTCAGTAAAAACACGTCTCAGTCACCTTTTCACACAGTGAGATCACCGTCCCTGCCTGAATCACCGCTACCTGCTCCTCATTTCTGAGATTCTACAGAAATTATAACAGAGTTACCACAAAGTATAACAATTCCTGAGATTTAAAAAAGATGCCTGATCTTATTTTAATCCAACTATGCATCTAAACTCACCCCATTATCCCCCAGGATATCTAGTTTCTTCATCAGCTCAGGAATGATTACATCCTGCACAGAGGTCACAAACACACGTCGTATTGACTTCATGTAGTCTTAAAAGGAAAACAGCCAGGGTTAGTGTAAGTGTGCCATCACCTTGACTCCCTCCTGGTGGCAGTAGATCTGCAGGGCACTGTTGCTGTTCTCAGGGAAAGCAGACATGTGGAGATTGAGGGCAGGAGATCTGCGCTCTCTTTCCTAGAGAAGGTATACACCATATTAATACTCATATACACCCACCTAAAAACATCATGGCATCATCCAAACTAACATTTCACAGCCCTACAGTAATGTAATAGTTCATCATAACATTGGTGGGGGTGGACTGTGAGACACAGAATGTAAATGAGCATGCAAAGGGAGTGAATGAGGGATTTACTTACATGATACTGAAAACATTGGTCAAGATCTGCCAAAATGAGTGAGGCGGACACCCACAGATTTAAATGGGAAACCAAACCAAACCAAGAGGATGTTTGAAAACACATGCTAAAACTCAAACAGATACTACATTCATACACAACTGCAATATAAATGGATACAATATCAACTGATGTGAGTGAGGGGTTATTTAATTAATATTCCAAATGTTGTGCCTTTAAACCTCTAGATCACTAACTAAACGTCTTTTGGTACATCTATATTTCTAACTAATATTTAATAGAAAATACTTAGGATATAAACATTACATTTCCACAAATTACACAACAATGCTAATCTTTTTTTAATTATCCACATACCTAAGCTTTTATCTTATGAAAAATGCAAATAAAACGTAGGACATGCATGCAAAAATGAGAGACAAAATGAACAGATGATGGGATTGAATGGTTAATTTAAATACATTTTTATTCAATGTAAAATTATATTCATCTTAACACAACATTCTGTCATTTAAAAAAACATTCCAGTTCAGAGGAGGGGGTATGCACACAGCTGCCATGCAAAATACGGATGCATACAGAGGAGAACTCAAGTGTGTGTAAGTGAACAGTATGTATGTCTGTCTGGGGAATCACTGTATGTAGGTCTTGTGTCTTGAACTGAGATTGTTGTTGTCGCCTCCTGGTGACAGTTTGACGTTGGTACAGTCTCTTACTTCCAGTTCCAGCACCCGGAATTCCAACAGCTCATTCTGATCCCGAGCGTCCTGAACCTCAGCCTGCAGCCGCGACTCAGCCTGCTGCAACGCACTCATCTACACACACACACGTGCGCACATACACACACACACACACACACACACACACACACACACACAAGCACATCTTTCAAAGTTCAATGGTTTGGCATGTTGCATTATGAATAATGAATGTCCTGTAGTTAGCTATCTGTAAAACATTATTATAAGAATTATCCCAAATTATTATTTATATATTACTATATACAATTTTATATTACTGTTTCTGCTTGCAAGCCTTGTATCACAGAGGAAGATCGTTAAAAGGCACGGCAGTTTGGCTGAGTTTTGAACCTTTGGTATCAGAAGTGCAGTAACTTTTCACGAAAAGCTGGCAGTGAATGCTTGCTCCAATTCATATTCCTTTTTACTTTTTTTGATCACTATGCTCTAAAGATATGGAACAAACTTCTTTACTTTTAAATCACCTAAGCACTTACATCTTTCTGTTTCTGTTTTGATCTTTTCCATTTCTACAAACATACCATTCGATGTTTTATAACATTTTAATTTGTATTTCTATATTTTCAATTTATCTTTTTAATGTTAAGTCTATGTAAAGCGCTTTGAATTACCTTTGTGTATGAAATGTGTTCTATAAATGCCTTGATCAGACAGCTTGTGATTTGAATTTTACTAGTTTTAGATTTTATTTAGGCAAATTTCTTGACTGCTTGTGCTGAGAAGTTTTTGCTTGTTTTGTTAAATAAAAAATAGATTTTGAAGCAAATGTTCATACTCCTCAAAGTTGGGGAGTGAAAAATTATTGTTTGGTATAGGTACAATGAATATACATTATAATATCGTATGAGCAATAGCAGTGAAAAATCTAAAAACAAGCTCTTGTCTACAAAGTTAACCCTAACCCTCTTGACACAGTATCTAAATTGACTATAAAGTGATTAAAGGCTTATAGAGCACTGAGCAGCGAGTATAAGCTAATGCAATGTACCTTCTCATGAAGTTCCTGGTTGGTCCTGAGCAAGTACTGCTTCTCCTCCACCCACTTTGAATCCTGCCATAACAACCAAACACAACATCAGCACGAAATGACACTGGCAGGAGCAGGAAAGGAAGGTAAGGATCCCAGATGACAGGGTGTAATGAACAAAGCTGTCAGTAACACAATCAGCCAAATCAAATCCATTTACTAAATTTCCAAATGATAGATGTAGCATAGACACAAACAGACAGGAACAGAGTGGCAGTGGCACAAGTTTATTGATCCAGAGAAATAAAGACCGCTCGCGAGATAACATGCAATGGAGCTGCATTCACAGTCAACAAGAGCTTACAGTAACAGTAGGAACAGAAGGCAATGTGAGCTGAAAAACTGTTGAGCAGCAACTCAAAATAACAGAGCTGGATCAAGCAACAGTGGAACAGGCAATATGCAGTGACAAAGGAAAAACTTCACAACAAATGAAGAAACTAAGTGATGATGATATGAATTTGCCGTAATAACTTTAGTGTTCCTTCTCGTGATATTCAGAAGAGGTAATAATTTACATACTCGATGTAAGAATTACTTTGAATCTACTTAGTTTTGAGAAAATAGCCAAGGCGATTCTTCTACACATGCATAGGTTTGGCTTAGTTCTTAGACCAAAATGTTTTATGATGACTTTTGACTGTTGTATAAACAATGTAAACTGCGTATTGTCATATTCAGAAAAGTTGAGACATTGCTGGATCAAGGTCTTGTATATCAATGTACTTATAGCGGACAGGAATCAAAGTGGTGTAAGCCTCCTCTCTAGGCTCAGCAGCACTGAAAGGCCCACTAAGAAACAGAACCGGCAGCAGGAAGGACAAAGGGTGAGGCAGAGCATGCAGGCACAGAGCTGTGACATCACACATGCAGGAAGGACATCACAGGATTCTGCGGAAGACCTGGTAGGCATTGCGCCAGCCCAGGAGCAGAGCGGCCAGACAGACATGCAGGAGAGCCAGTGAGAGCAGGACCCATGAGCTCCTGTCACCATCCCTCCTCTTTGTTACCTGCCCCCTCTCCGACAGGGCCTTCTCCAGGTCGACGATCTTGGCCTGGCAGCTGCTGAGCTCCGCATGCAGCTGCTCACGTGTCTGTGGGAGAGAAGAAGAATTTAGGATGGTATTACTGCAAATCATAAATTACAATCACTTACTGGATTAAGAAGTTACAGTATATTCATATGTCTTATGTTATGTACAAACCCTGGCTTCCCTCTCAGCATCCAGAGAGCCCCCCGTCTGCTCTTGGAGAAGAGCGTAGGCACGCTGGAGAGCCTGGTACTCTCTGGTCAACTGACGGAAACGAAGCTCTGACTCTTCACGGGAAACGCTCTTTATTTAAGAAAAGTAGAAATTAAACATATTAAAAGATATATTAAAGAGGGACAGGGTCAAATGCACACACTCACACCCTTTTCCTTAACTGATTTGTAAGCTTGTCTCTGATTCTGTAAATTATTTTTGAGGGTGTGTCTTCTGTCCTGTCAGTTATCTCAATATTTCTGCGGCACATCTTTCAGCTGCTAGAACTACAGAATATAGTTAAAATAATTTCTTCCAACGAATTTCTTCCAATGTAAATTAAAGCTGGGGTCGGTAGAAACTAGCAGGCGACAGCTAGATTAGAAAAATCCCATCCTCTCCTGTCTCCCGTCTCTCCAAAGCCACTCCCTCGAGACACGTTCATGCACAATGAGTGCACAGTCACTCACTAGAGAGGCCGGCTTTACAGTCCTGCGACAGCCATTGATACCGGATTTGTTTTAATTTTTTCCCCAGCGCATTTGATTTATTGACTGCTATTGGGATGTAAAAAGAAAGAACAACAAATATAACAAAAAATGCTTTTCAAATACATTACCTACCCTAGCTTTATGGATTTATTTACCTCTTCCAAATCCTCCTCTGGAGTTGCAGGCGTGCGGTCAGTGAGGTCAGTGTTAAAGGAGGTCAGAGAGGACGTCTCAGAGTCTATCGATTCTTCATCAAATCCAAAATATGTCTCCACAACATGCCTCTGCAGAGAGGAAGAGAGGAGAAAAGAGGAATATGCACACTGTTAAAGAGAACCCAAAACTTAACAAACATGTAGTTGTTCAAAACTATAGAAAGCCAACAAATCAAACACTGATCCGGATTATATCACATTGGATTTCAGATTAAAGAACTTAAATTCTATAAGATTCTAAATTCACCAACATTTTGTCTAAAACTTACTACAGTACTAAAACCAGGTACTGTCATTCTGTTGTTTCTCTCAGGTAAAGTAAATCAGATCATATCACATCAAGTCTCTGCTTGTTGGTTTACTTCTCCCACAGCGTCCTTACCATCATGTTTATAAGTCATCTCCTGGCAACCAGAGAAGTAGAGGCAGACTAGGGTACAGAGGCAAATGAAGGCAGAGAAGTAGAGAATAAGGAGGATATACTCTGTCATGTTGCTGCTAGAATAAAAACACCAACACTAAACTATAACTAATTATACTGGTTGATCTATATAGAGCTCTGCGGAGCCTCAGTATCGTCCAAGGAGCACAACTGCCTTCCGCTGCACGCCCACTCAAAAAATGAAAAGCAGACAAAAAAGCTTCTGGTTACTGTCTCCGGGCACATGTATTCAGCTTCCTTTTTAAATTCCCAGAAAAAGAGAGATAAATTTCCAGGTGCAAGTCCAAGAGCCAAAGCCACTGTGCCCAAACCTGTATACACCTCGCCAAGGTGACAAACTGGTTCCAGCAGGAGAGGTGTGAGAAAATATGTGGCATGCATCTACACACTCCTCCTCCTAGCAACATCACAGACTCTAAAATGTCCCCTCATGTATTAGCCCCAACATGCATGCACACACACACACACACACACACACACACACACACAATTATTTTTTTTCTACTACAGTCGACTCACCCAATTAGATAGCAACCCCCCTTTTCGCCCTTTATTCACACACAAGGGAGCACAGAAACAAACTGCTGCACACAAATTAAGCTTGCACTTTTTGCGATAAATCTATGCACGGTCATGCAATATCACTAAATACACAAAATAAAATAAAACAACAGAAAAAAATTTATAATTTTCCATTAGCTGTAGGAATAGTTCATGCAGGAGTTGCGTGTGTGCTCAACGTGATGCCCCCAGCTGTGAGGGATACTGTCTATTATTGTCTCATGAGCCCAATTACACACAAACACACACACAATTCAAAACAGTACTTAAGGATCAGCCTTACTGGGCTACTGGATTGTTTTTAAAACACCATCTCATGGATGCATGAACACTTACTGTGCGCATTTTGAGAGGTTTCCTCCGGTTCTTTTTGTTCATCACCAGCCGGTCACGTTCCTAAAGACAAACAGACAGCAGATCAACATCTCGCACAGGACCAGCCTCACATCTGAGATCTAGACATGACTCAATAGGAATAAAGCATAAGGGTTGAAGCTGTATCTAATGAAGGAATTAGCAGTTTGTGATGGGTAGGTAAAGAAGGTGTTTGGGAAGGGAAAGACTAGTGAAGATGAATAAATGAGACATATAGATGTAGAAATGTTCTTAAACCACTAACACATTCCACCATGAACAATCACTGCCCCTTCTGAAAATATTATTCCACTAATCCAAAGGGATCCAAAAGGCAGAGAGGAGCAGGAATTAAGGTCTAGTGATTTCACAATGTGGTGCTTGATATGGATGAAATCCTATAATCACAGTATATGTCATTTTATATCACAATAGTGAAACTGATATAACATATTATCTGGAAATTCAACTTAGAAATTTTTAATAGATAAAAAAATAATAATAATAATAATCATAATCAGACAGGAATATATATGCCTATCCAGTGAGGTAATGAAAATATCATATTGAAACAA
Source organism: Micropterus dolomieu (assembly GCF_021292245.1). Classification (NCBI taxonomy): domain Eukaryota; kingdom Metazoa; phylum Chordata; class Actinopteri; order Centrarchiformes; family Centrarchidae; genus Micropterus; species Micropterus dolomieu. The sequence goes on from NC_060168.1 coordinate 17,235,310, forward strand.
AATCATGTCAAATAATCATGATCATTTATTAACAGCATTGCTAACAATGGCCTATACACCAAGAGCTGTTAAAGGGAGAGCTACCACAGTACAAATAAACAGTATAATAAAATATAACGGGTTATTTGACCCTGGTGGTTTGAGCAAAATCCTGACCTGCGTGAGCTCGTCAATGATGCCACGTTGCTCAGAAACCTGCATCCTGAGGAACTCCACTTCCTGTTCCTCATGAGCGTGGCTCAGGTCTGTCAGGGAACTTGGCCTCCTTAACGGGGGCTGAATGGATTGTTGCTGTGGGGGTGGACGAGAGGTGGAGGCTTTTTCCTTCTGAGGGACAGAGACAGAGAGAGAATTATTTCATGCTTCTCCTCAAATAGAGGGCCTGGTTCCTTTTTGATGAAATCCTCAGCTACAGTAACACAATCCCTCTTCCTCTACACATTAAAAACTAAAGTATCTGTTATTTTCTACCACTATCTGAACTTTTTCATTTTCAACGCTGGGTGCATCTCACCATCTCAGCGTTCTCGCGGCTCAGGCTCTTCAGTTTCTCTTCCATGCGTTGTAGCGTTTGCAGGAGGTCGTCATTCTTCTTGGACAGCCGCTTGTTCTTCTCAAACACGGGCTTCATTTGGCTCTCTGCCTCTCGCACCCGCTTCAACTGGACAGAGGAAGGAAACAGGGAGGGGAAATCTTAAGTAATCCTTGCCTTCTAGTGACACATATGTTTCAGTGAGCTGTAAGGCTTAGAAAATCAAATGTTTTAAGACACGTTTTCATTGGCATGTATGTTTTTTAATTCATTTTCATGTGTGTATTTCTGTACTCGTGTAAGTGTAACAATGTGTGTGCGTGTGTGTGTGTGTGTGTATGTATGTATTTGCATGCATATAATCAACGTATGTATGTACTTCTGCATGTGTGTTCCTCACTAGTTCATTCCTCTCGTCGGCCAGCAGTGCATTTCTGTCCTCCAGCTTTCTGATGACCGAGTGAAGCTCCGCGATCTTCAGCTGGAACCTCCTCATGTCACGCTCCTCCACCTCCTGTGCAGTAAGGGGAAGAGGAGAGGGGGAGGAAGACAACATCTAAAAAAGGGCATACATGCAGGCAGGCAGGCAGGCAGGGAGGTAATGGAGGTGGATTGGAAAGAGGAGGTGCCATTTCACAGTAAAAAGGATGAGATGCCATTTCACAGTACAACTGTGACCTGTATGTGCAATACACACAGTATATCCAGATGATTCTCATGAATGTATGAGCTGAATGTGCAGCCATATCTCCGATATGACTGATGCTTTTCATTGTTACTAGGAAAAAATTAATTATGCACTCAAAGTATAAAGGTTTCTTAAGATTAAAATGGTGGGTGGGTCGGCCTGCTAAAAAAATAAAAACAAATACAACATTGAGCCTATAGGGAGATTTCAATGTTTCAAACTTTTAAAAGGCCTATAAAAGTTTCAATCAGGGGATTCGATGATTACACCTTTTCTCTATGATACCTAAAGCCAGGGTACTGGCAGCTAACGCCAAGAACCAATCCAAAGCCAGTGTGCTTTATTTCTATTTAATGCTATTTTAATTGTATATTAGATTCTTTGTCACAAAAATCATACAAAAAGAATGTTTAGCACGCTTTGGATGAAAATGATCACATTTAAAGATGCAGAAAACTCATGTTTCTCCTGTTACATAACTTTAATGTCTATATTTGGTCTTATGCACATAGAGCATTTCAGCATATCAGAGTGCCTCTGATATTACAAGTTTATTAATGCATTAATGCACATGTACAGATGGATGTGTACACATTTGCTTTTATGTCTGTGGATACCTGGTTGTTGAGAAGGTCCGAGTTGTCCCCCAGGCCAGGCACCACCTCTCTCTTGGGGCTGCCGTGGTTGTATCTCTCAGCCTCTCGTACCTGGCCCAGCTGCTCATCCAGGGCGTCCTTCTGAAGCTGAAGCTTCTGGGCGTAGCCGGCCTGCAGACCCAGCTCCCTCTCCAGGGCACACACCACCCGGTCCTTCGCCTTCAACTCATCCATCTATAAGAGGGATGGATAGGAACGTGGTGGTAGGTGGTGGAAAGAGTGAGTCAGACAGACAGTTACAGCCCACATAAATATTACTAAAAATGCTTTCAATGAATGATGGAGATATTTCTGAATGCAAGTTGCAAAAATTCATTCATTCATCTTCCGTATGTTACACTCGTTTTACCACCAATGCATGAGGATCTAGTATGTTGTCCCACACCTTCAGTCTTACTAGCTGCATGCTCTGATAAGGGAGTGATAATGTTTTAAATATTGTTTTTCAGCTGTGATGAATATAAAAAGCTTTGTTCTTGCTCTGCGTTCATGTAACTTCTTCCGACAAATGTTCCCACTTCTACTTCCCTTCGTATTTTGTTCTTTAACATTGGTATTTCCTGCACTGACTGCTCTCTATCAATCAGCCATGCTTTACTCTTTTACAACTCTAATTCCAGAGCAAGTCTGCTTGCTTAAACATTCCTTTACTGACAACAATGCATGTTATTGTAGGCCTACTGTACGTAATGGGATTAATGAGTAACTGTGGCAGGTATACAAACTTTTATTTTTGCAGATAAGCAGCACATGGTGAGATAGGCAAAGACAGCAATTAGTCTCTAACCTTCATACCACATCAGTAAGATAAACCCTGAGCTGGAACTGAACTTTAGACGCAGGAAAACAGATGTCGGTGTGTGAGCTGGTAATATTCAAATGTGGTTGGGACAGACAAGGACTATAAAAAGAACAGCTGCTGAGTTTGTCAAGCTAACCTAACACAGGAAAAGTAATATATGGTTTATAGGGCAGTGTAAGGTATTTTCATTGCACATATTACAGCTCCATATTTTGTAATTTGATTAGGGTGAGCTCATTGTGATGGACATAACAGGTCAGATTTTACTTTTCAGCGTAGGCCCACGGGGGAAGTGGTCGTACATGGTTTTGGATTTAAAAGGCCCTGAAAACCTACTCTATATTATAAGAGACAGCCTAAAAATACAAATACAAATGTGTTAACTGACGTAACAAAGGTAAATAAAGGTTAAATAGATAGAATATTTCCTGGATGTTACACAACAGATAATTGAAATTTCTTTAATAATTTAGAGACACAAGCAAGTATACAGTCAACAGAGTCTTTAGGGAACATTTAAATTTATTAGTTTTTATCCATAGGCTTAGCTAGTGGTCATGTCACTTCAAGATAAGACACTGTAGTGACTGTAGTGTCTTTCTTCTCAGCAGCATGTGGTCTTACCACTCTGCGGATGTCTCTCTCACAGTCCCGTTTGATGCGGTGCACCTCATCCTGGTGCTGTTGGTAGGCTGTGCGGAGATCTGCTGCTTTGGCTTTATCAGCCTGCAGAGCATTTCCAAGTGCCTCCTCAGCCTGCTTCCTGGCCGTTTTCTGCTCCTGGATCTACAAGATCCCACACGCACAGTAATATTAATACACACTGAACCAAAAAACAAACAAAGAGAGTGATGCTCAGGCATTTAGCAACCTAAGACCTACCCCATTAAACAGCTGTAATGATAGATGCCCTGTTTGTCTAGGAAGGCTACAATAGAACAATAGCTTGGCAACAGGCTTTTCCACCCTGCTTCCTGTTTTTCAGCAGCAAAATTACAAAAGGTTTACACACATCAACAGTCGACACGCACACTGACATGGTTTCAAAATGCCAACTTTCCACAAAAAACTTTAAGAACATACATTGCCCTCAGGAAATTTCCAATCTCAGGTCACAGCCTAAATACAACAGAAACACCAACACAGCCATCGCAATTGATAGCTGAATGTGCAAGTCCTTTGGTGAAGTGCTTTTGCTGCATCGACAAAAAGCAGAATTTTGAGGCTGTGCTCTGCCTTGTGTGAAGCAGAGGATACCAGGTGTGGTGTGAAAGCAGTGTTAGGATTAATACTTGTGTGCATTTCATGTAACAATTACAGTGTCCATATCTTTCTACAATCTAATAATTATAAATAATAACTTAATTAATATTACTACATACTGCATTGCTATCACCTGTTTTCATGCTGCAACCTACCTCTTGCTGTAGCTTTAGCCTCTCCCCATCAAAAGCTCTCCTGGCCTCCTCCCGAGCCTCTCCGAGAAGAGCATTTTTGAGCTTGTCAGCAGCTCCATCTCTCAGTGCGTTTACAAGCCCCTGGAGCCTCTGCACCTCAGTATCCCGGATCTTGATGGCCCGGGCCAGCTCGACTTCATGCTGCCGCGCCAGCCCCTCACGGACGGCCGCTATGTCACGTAGCTTTTCTTCGTGGAATTTGGCACGCAGGTCAGTGAGCGCTACAGCGTGTTTGTGCTGCTCAAGCTCTCGAGCCTGCCGCTGCTCCTGGAGCCGCTCACGGAGCTTACATACCTGGGAGAGCGACACCTTTTGCCATTAGCGTTGCATAAGAATCCAACCAGTCACCATCATACATTTCACAAGCCACCAGTGTGTTCATACATTTTGCCCCAGACTGCATGCAAGCTATCGAGTTGTGATTTATTCCCCAACAGGGAGCAGTAAACAAATGGAGAACAGATGGTTTCAGTGCTGGCTTAAACAAAATGTTAAATTTCTTTTGCATGTACCTCCCTATATCTTTGTCTGCGCAGATTAATTGTATCATGATACTTCAGTTTTGATGTATCTATATACCTGTCCCACTTTAACTGTCAATATTATGCTTCATGCACTGCTGTTGACATTCTTACACCCAGGTGCCATCTTGCGGATGCTTTTTATACAAATTGTATACATTTATTAACATGGCTGGCCCCAGTAAGAACTGAATCCTGGCACTGTAACTGTCATTCTCCAAGTACAACCAAGGATGCAGAGAAGGACAAGGGGAGCACAGGGAGGTAGTTTTTTGTGTCAGTCAGAACGTACAAGAAGAGGCAAACCACCCTGACAGCTTTTCCAAGACTATGTACAGTGTTTGCAGGCCTGACAGCCACTGAATAAATATAATGCGGATTGGAAATGTGGTGTACACCGATAAAAAGCTTGTGGAACTGCCATATCATACTATTAGCAGATGTATAAGCTCATAAGGAGAGTAATCACCATTATTACAGCTCCTCATATAAGTGTTACTTACGTGTGCTTGTATTGAATATTAGCTGCAGCAACAAAACATTTTCAACTTTGTGACGGTAAATAATTTATAAATAATTACTTACTTTATAAACCTTTACTTCCTCTGCCTTTATTGTGATGATATAAAGGGGACTACCTTCCTACTGTTGTGATGCTACACACTTTGCCGCCAATTATTCCTCTTCTTCTTCCTCCCCCTCACCTTGCCCCGCTCCTGCTGCATCTCCATCTGGATGTCCATGAGCTTGCTCCGCAGCTCCTCGTTGGTGGCCTGCACCGCGTCAGCCATCAACTCAGCTTTCTCCGGCTTCCTTCCCTTCTTAAAGGGTGGGGCCGCAGGCGGTGTGGTTGATGACATAGCACTCCCGCCGCCCAATAGCGACGGACATAGAGAGCCAGGTGTGGCAAAAAGGAGGAGAGAGTCAGTTGCTTCTCCTCCTCCCTGTGAGCATCATCATCGTGGTGTTGTCAAGTCTACATCATTGCTGGAGGTTGCTGAGAGTTTCTATTTGAGAAAGACCGACAAAAGATGGAAAAAATGGTGAGTCAGTCTTAAAAACTGGGTTACAGAAGAAAACTACTCTGCACAACACTCTGGGCCCAAGTCACATGACGCACCACAGCCTGGGGACAACAGAGTATTTTTGGGACTAACGTTTACACTCTCCTCTGGCACCCTCTTTTCTCCAACACATACAGGTGGGCCATTTATCATCATCTTATTCCAGTCCCTGGGCTGAACTTAGAAGCTCCATAGTGCATGAAAATGTGTGTGACCACCACAGTTTTGGTCCCTGGCCTCTCACATCTCCTTCAACACTTCACTTCACTGTACTACATCACTGTAGTCCACTTAATCATCTGCAGAATAAACTAATCATCACATACTTTATCACTTTGCTGCAAATTTACTATACACTGACAGCCTGCACTAATCGAGTTCATGAGAAGTCTCCTCTAAAGTTATGATGCAGAACTCTTTGCTTCATTAAATTTTTTCTTAGTTTTTTCTATTGCCTTCTTTTTGTCTTCACACACCTTTTCGTCATGAAATAAATTACTGTTTCGAATAGACATCTAATTGATTTTGTCTCGACTCCTCGGACGAGGTGAATGTATAAAGTAGCTAGGGCTGGGCGATATGGACCAAAAATCATATCCCTTTATTTTCAGGCTGAATTCAGATATACAATATATATTATTATTTTCTACGAAGTGGGCTGGAAGCCAAATTTGAGATGTAGGACACATCTGATCTTTTAAATCCAAAATAATATGTCCAAATAACAGAACAATTGTCTTACTTTTTAAAAACCAAGTCTTCAGCAGTGTCGCCGGTATTTTTTCTCCCTCCATGTTGCTAGAGAATTTGTGAGGGCGAGAGAGGAACAAACGCCAGCAGGACGTGGAACTATGGAAAAATGTATTACTTAATGCAACATCAAACTCTATCGGTATAAACGGTATTGTCTAATGTCATATCTCTTTTGAATATATATCGTATACCTTATAATAGCAATATACCGCCGAGCCCTAAAGGTAGCTGCCTTGATTACTGCCATTCAGTCCTTCCACTTTATCCATCAGTGTGAGACAATTGCAAGATCTGTCGCCACTTCTCTATCTCTAAACATACTCAACATAGATAACTGAAACAATGGCCACTGGCATTACTAAGAGACGAGCCAAAATGAGAAAATGTTTGATATCTTTGCTTGTAAAATGCTTCTAATGATTATTAGATTATCAAAATATATAGTGATAAATTTTCTGGTGATCGACTAATAGTTTCAGCTTTAATCACATACAGCTTTATTGCCAAGTAGCTTTTACACATACAAGGAATCTGAATTAACAATTTGAAATAAAAAATTACAAGACAAGGAAAATACAAAATGATTTAACATAATGACTAGTTTACCCTCTACTCTCATTCTTTTTCCTTCTTAAGGCAGATGACAGTTGTGTGGGCAGGTGTATTTTGAGCATATATTGTTGTACATGTGTTACTACAATGACACACTTTCACTGAGCTGAAAGTGGATTCCTCTAATCTTACCCTGGAATGAATTGTAACCCAGTAACCTTCCAGTTATTCTGCTAACTGTTAAATAAATAATGCAGCGAGGAAGCAGCTGAAGCATTAAGTCCGCAGGCGGCGCCATCTTTTTCTACACGCAAATTAACAAACATTCATACAACATACACAGATGGCAGCAATGGCTACCAAGGCAACCGTTGCTCTCAAAAACTCTATTCCTCTCATAGCAAAGGATGATGGGGAGGAGCAGTCTCACGGGGGGATTTGAAACATCCACAACACACACAGCGAGAGACATGGTACGCACACAAAAAACACACCAGCGCGTACAGGCTGCACATTTGAAAAACACACGTACATGCACACATGACTTCCTTATCGGGTCCAATCTCTGAGCTGGGGTTGACTGAGAGACACAAATGAATTGATGCTGGAGGGCAAGGAAGCTTTCTTCCACATGGATTTCTACACCATGGGAGAGAACAAGAATGAAAGAAAGGATGGAGGAGGGCTACGCCTATAAGAGAGGCGAAGAATTGGAAAGAGCATGCAGACCTCTACCCCCACTTGCTGGCATGGTGATGTTACCGAGCCAAGGCATTCACAGAGGCAGAAAAAGACAGTGACGGGAGAGAGAGAGAGAGAGAGAAAGAGAGAGAGAGAGAGAGAGAGAGAGAAAGAGAGAGAGAGAGAAAGAGAAAGATCATTCATACACAGAAAGCCCTGACACAAGCACACATTCTTAAACAGAACAACTAGGGACAGATACAGCTGACATCTATTCACACAGGCACCAAAAGCTCTCTACACGTATTCACATTAGCAACAAACATGTATTTATTTACAGCAGGTTAATAGACTTGACTCACAACCATGTGCACTGGAATTTGCACACATAATTTACAAGAACAAGAGGATCACTTTCCACCATACCACTGTTTTAAGCATGTTTATGCATGTCTGTGCCATTATCAGAGAACAGCTGAAATGGCTGAGAGGCATGATGGATGTTTGTACTGTTTTTTCTTCATAGGGGACACAGGTGTGGAACATCTGGATGAAACGCTCTTCCTCAGAGGAAATAGAGAGTGACATGGTCTGATGCATATCAATAATTTAAATATTTATTTGTCTTTACATATTTGGGGTCAGAGCTAGCTTACTGATAATCTTAGCTTGCATCAGAACACAGCTCTTGGTTAAAAACCGTCAACCACACACAGTTCCCACTAAACCTCCTCGAGCAACATGTTCCCAAGCTGGCAGCCAGAACCTAGCTTATATGGGAAACTGGAACATTTTATAGGGGCACCAAGAAGCTAACAAGCACCTTTAATGTTCTCAGAAGCAAACAAAAGCCAGCACAGGCCTTAAATTACCTCATCCATTCCCAGTATAAACAGTTACCCGGCTTATACTGCACTAGAAAGCCGAAATGTTTAAAGAAAACCCTTCAACAGACAAAATTGAGGCCAAGATCAAAAAGTATTTATCTACCCTGCTATACTCCTCAACAATGTTGGAGCTAAACAATCACTATGACTCATCAAATCAATCAAATAATAGTTTACATAGAGTTGCATAAATTGAATAATGCAGCAACAGAAAATGCACCTTCAATGCTTATTTATAATGAAGTGAATGTAGCACTGAGACAATCAACTTAAACAAACAATGGAGCTAAATTACTTCGTGGTGACAGCGAGAAAGAAGCAATGAAGAAATCCTGCAGCTGCAGAGGAGTTTCATAATTAAGCTAATTGCTGCTTGAGAAAACAACTCTGACTTTGGGCCACCCTGCATCAGCACCAATACAGCATAAGAATATTAGCTGAAGCATAGCATACTCAGGGCTTTAAGCTGGTGCCTGGCTACCACTGGCTGGTGTTGAAACCTTGATCCTTTCTTAACAGGTTGAACAAAGTGTGACAAACATATAGGTAGTTTCATAATCGACCCCTGGAAATCCCCCTCCTTTCTGTTAAATGGTGTATAGGGTTACAGCAGTACACTGTTTGGTGTGCTTTAGTGCGCTTTGCCTTATACTTGAAATACTTAAATGTGGCACTAGATGTTTGTTTGTTTTTTTTCTTTGTAGTACCACTTTTTGTAATAAATGTTAGTAGTGAACTGTACAGTATAGTGAACAGTGGTAAGGAGGCACTTTCTTAAATCAGGTGCCTAAAGTAGCCTACTTCACCAGCTGGAGAGCTCTGCAAAATAAACCGTCTGGCTATCAAATGGCATTAAAACCATTAGGTTTTATACTGTAAATAAAGAACTAAAGATGGAGAAAAGCATCAAATCCTCACAAGGAGAAACTCCAAACATAAATGCTTTGACATCGCTGCTTGAAAATGAACTTACATTATTAATTTATAATCAAAATAGTTGCATATTAATTTTGTCATACTTTTTTAATTATCGCCTAATTGATTAATCGACTGATCGTTTCAGTTCTAGTTACTTCTTCTAATGAAAAGCCAAGTTGCTCTCGACTCACCCCTTGTTGTGATATATTATGAAGTCATCTATTCGCAACAAGTCAAGTGTGGTGGAATAAGCATTGGCATTAGTGCAACAAGCTTGTCGCTGGAGGACATTTGAAAAATAAAGCCTGCAGATGAGATCTGCAATCGTATTAAATGACAGGGATGTAACCATCATGATTAATATACACATGGTGATTTAGACTTCACAAAAAGTCATGATGTATGATACAATTGTCCCTAACTGGCTACAAAAATAATAAAAACCAGAAATGTTTGATAAAAACTTGATATTTAATAATATATATTATAATAATAATGCACTTGAAAGGCTGGCCTTGTCCTTTAGCAGAGGAACTATTATTGGTTGTTGGGTAGACAGATGTCTTTGCAATGGGCACAAGATTATTACACATGTACAGATGAAGCTCCTTAAAGCTAGACAGACCACACTCACACTCAGTGTCAAACATTAACCAGACTTCAGTGAGACATGCAGGCCCAATAAATACATAAAAATGGGAGCTCAGGTTACAAATCAACAGTGAGGGTGTGGACAGACTGAGACACGTCCTGTTTGTAATACACATTTGTTAAAGAGCCTCATAGGCCTATATATGAACACAACACGCATACATCTCCTTGTAGTTACATCAGCATCAGCACAGCGCAGACTGTCAGAACAGGTCTGGCCGCAGTCCAGACATCTCTCCACAGTCAACACACTCTCAGCAGCCCAGTGATACTCCAAAGACACTGTAAAGATCCCATTGAGAGGCTGAGTAACCCAGCCAAGTGCAACACTAGTGAAGCATATGACCTAAAAGCTACTTTGCCAACAGAATGACTACTAGTTACTGACCCCGATGACTAGTCAACCCAAACAGTCTCCCTCTCGCCCTGTGTTTGTCTCACATACACACACACACACAAACTCGGTTATGCTATATCTACTTTTATTGCTCAGGGTTTAGATCTATAGGACCCAGAAATGTGTCAATTTGGACATTCATTGCTGGAGGCATTGTGTGTTTGGTATGTGTGCATCTATGTGTATGTTAGCAGTGACAGCCTTGTGTTTAATCTCTCCTCTCTCCATCTGACTACACAGCACTTTCGTCAGTAGTAGCTGGTTACTTTTTTGCTCCCCAAGTTTACATATAAACATCAATACACAGCACAGACATTTACTCATCCGTCTCGCTCTTTACAGGATGAATTGCCCGTGTATGTCTTTATGAAAGGGTTATAATGAAGGGAGTGAAGCAGTGAGAGAGGCATGCAGATGTTGGTATAGTCCACAAGGATCTTCCTAGTAGCAGTCGATTACTCAGAGTCATGCTGAGGAAGGCAGGGGTATGAAGGGAGAGATAGGATTATGACTGAAGAATAAAGGGAATGAATTAAGTTATGGAAAGGAAAGTGGATATAGGCAGGGTGTGAGGGAATTTAAAAAAGGGGGGGGGGGCACTATGACGTAAACAGAAGTCCCGGTGAATGTCAGCATTCATTGATGTTACACCCAACATAAAAATAGAGTAGAATGGCAGATTGAGGTCAGGATGAAAGAATAACATTAAATAACCATGAATAGACAGTGACCCTATCTTCTTGTCACAACAAGAATAATATTTTTCTTCCAATACCTGCATGAGAGCTATCCTTACCTTAGAATCAGTTAATACAACACATACAATGAGCACAGCATGCATCCTAGTTTTTACAGCATGCTGTGAACAGGCTGATCAAACAGAAGTGAGTGTGCAACACATGTTGGCCGTCCACTGGGGCAGATTTAAGAGCCTCTGGGGCCCGCCTGCAACAGCAGCAGAGCTGTTATGACAGACAGAGAACCCGCACGGTAGAGGACCTGTTTGGTAAAGGGACATGGGGATGTTGGGATGGCTTAATCCGATGTGGCCAGCTCTTTAATGAGCTGTCAAATGGGAGATCATGGCTGGAGGCGGGAGCGCTTTTACACTGCTGACAGCCTCTCTGTCCGGCTTGCCAACCACACCCCACGGCGACATGCAAGGAGCTGCTGCAGCATCATCCAGCCAAAGAGGTCGGATGTCCTTGCACTCAGGCTGCACAGTCTAATGTGTTGACGTTTCTGTGTAAACTACTGCCATGTAGCATTGCCACCGTGACCACAGACTAATACGATCCATACTCCCACCACCCCCTTTACTCCGGGTAGGACGAGGATATAAACATCGGTAATGTAACGGCTAAGAAAGGACAGTGAAAGCAGTTGAGTATTAATCACGGGTAATGCTATGTTGTAATGTAGGGTAGCGTTATCATCACGCTTCACACTTCCTCTTTGGCTAGCTGAAACTAGATAGGATATGCCACACGGGTTCACGATGCAGCCAAAACCCACATCCCTGTGTGGTTCGACACGAGGCTTGGCAGTTAGGATAGCTTACTAACTGTTAGCCCAAACTCACATCGAAAGCCAGATATGATGAAGCCTGGTCTCTGTCCGTTACTGAACCGTTAGCACATTAAACACGGATGTCGGATATATAACGTTATCGCAGCGGCTAACCTGCCTGTCAAGAGCCTGCAAATTATTGGGCAGAAGTTTACCTGACTTACCTGAAATGGAGGTCCTGTGATGGTGAACTGTCGCTGCTTGATTTTGCTTCACATCCAGGAAGGGAGGCTGTGTTTCTGTCTGTCAGAGCTGTGTTAACTCACCTCCAGCACTTCAAAGATGTCAGCTAAACTGCAAACAGCGCCGGTTTACAACTTCAGTCCTCGGACACACATGTTCCAGCAGTTAACACAGCGGCTGAAGTTGTGTTTCCGCCGCTGATATTATCCTCTGACTACAGACTGGACCCAGCGCAGGGATTGTCCTCCTCTCGCGCCGCACGCTGACACTTTGCTCCACGCCCACGCACACACTTGGGTGCACGCGCGACGTCACCCGTCCCTATACATTTCTTCCACATGGGTGGGAAGGGAAAAAAATAGATAAATAAATAAAACTGTCTCGACGGCAGCGTTGGTGGGGGGTGGGGGGTAGCCGTGCGGGCGTCGCCGGTAGCGTGATAGAAGCGCGACACCTGACTGCGTGTTCAAGAATGACACCGCGCGCAGTGAATGCGTGAACACGCTGCCGGTGCGGGAGAAACGTACAGTACGTCGTCAGAGCGTACGGTGGCACAAGCAGAAAGCATAGACTATATAAAAAGGCAGAAAGCCAACAGACACAAAGAGAGGAAGACTCATGTGCTCCCAGGTGTTGCTTCAAATATTTTAAAGGCAGTGTTTTTATTGTCTGTAAGAGCAAGATAATCTGTCATCAAAAGAGGGAAAGAAGATTGGGAACCAAACCATTTCTGTCTATGAAAAAAGAAATAGAAACGTATAGCCAACAGTGTATTCTAGAGATTGGTTACTGATATAAATTAATATGCTTTATCTTATATATCTTTAAAAGGATAAAGTTGTGATCATTTTACTCTATGGCTTTCCTTTTTATTTGTTTGTATTTATGTAACGTTATTTATTTTTAAAACACACATAAATCTTTCATTTAATTGTTCTTGCATTGATTTACCTTGTTCTTTATATTTTATTTTATAAATACCTTTATACTAGGCTATATGTCATTGAATATGTCACTAGCACTCCTGTATCTTGTGTACCACTGTCCCTCTTACCAAGCATCATTGTAAATATGTTTTAGAAAGGTTAACATCATCATTATCACAAACAACTTAAAAGCATCCCTACAGATATTCCACTGTATGTATTGTCTTCTTTAACAGTGATGCATAGTAACTGAAAAGATTCTATTACAGGTACTGCGGGGCTTCACTAGCTATATTTATCTAGGACAATATGACTCGTCAAATCTTAAAACTAGGTGAAATAATCTGACAATATGAAAGTGGTGTGAGTGTGACCCAGATTCTGGAGGATGCATTACTTACGCACAGCTGCCCCTCTCTGCCTCTCCACACTGCGCCTGCCTGTCTGCCATTCACAAACAGCACCACACTCATCATCACAGCTTTCTGTGGCTGCAGCATATGCAGCCTATTGCTGCAGGGCAACATAGGCCAGAAGTGGGAGAAAGAAGAGCATACAGTCAGGGATGAGTTTCAATTGTCTACATCATGTCCTCTCCTGCAGTTGTCACACTCATCCAGTGATTAGTGGAGTCCCAGTTGGCATTTTCCCCAGGTTGCTTGTGTTGTATGCAACATTTTTTGTGAGGTAAAGCATACAAGCATAGGGGGTTGAGTTTGGAGTATTGAGCTGCACTGCATTCAGGTTCCTGCTGAGGCCAGCAAACAGACACCCAGATGGAGTGATAAAGTGAAAAAACATTGTGGTTGCAGACAGAGAGAGATGGGGTGAAGTGGGGGGGGGGGTTGTCCTGTTTAGTTTTGATGAGGGATTGACTCAGCGAGTGAATGTGTGTCAGAGATCGGTAATTAGTGTTTCTGTTAATTATTTTGCCTGAGATATTTGTACTGTTTTCCGCAAAATGATGAGTCTGTTTTTGTACCAAGCTCTCTCTGAACAGGATAGTTCCCAGAAAGAGTATAAAGGAAACCTTTTTGTATTTGACGTCACAATAACCGTGTGATTAGGCCTTGTGATGTCTCATCCCCAGATAAAAGAACAACCCAAGATAGATTCAGGTGATAATACTGGTGATAATTAAAGTGTAAAAGTGAAAATCATCCTGAGCCTGTGTTATGCTTCTAAGAGAAGGTGTACGGACTAGGCTGAATGGTTGAGTTATAAAAGCATCTAAAGCACAGAGTCCTACATGGGAAAAAGGAAACAATCCCACTCATCAGCAGTATTATAAGTAGATCTAGTCAGTCAGCCTATTTCCATTTCTTCTGCCAAGTTATGTTTAAGGAGTCACTGTTTTTATTAACTTAACATAATCATCTTAGGTTTTCAGCATATCCATGAGAGCTGTTCATAATAAGCTTAACATATTCATGACTGCTTGCAGATTTAATTTATAGCTTTTAGAGATGGTCTTTGGTATTCAGAGGGGACCAGAGAAGAATGAGGAATATGTCTAGCCAACCTTTTGTCTACACAGCATTTGGTTTAAGCACATAGATAGAAAACACACATTTCTGAAACCAGCCACCAAACAGAACAATTTTCCATAATGTAACCCCAAGTCAAGCTCAGTGTGGAGTGACTGTGGTGACGTAACACATTCATATGAAGGTAATTAGGCTTCCCGGGCATGAGTCACCACCAAAATTCTGAGTCTTCTGTTCCATGGTCCATCCCCAAAAAATCTTAATTCACAACATTAACATAACATGATGTCAAGCTTGTGTGTAACAGCTGAAAATGATATTTGAATCTTCTTTGATTTGTTAAAGGTTTTCAAACATACTATCAAAGATATTCCTCTGTTTCTGACTTCTCTAAGCTATGAGGTGTTTAGAGGAAGTGCTGGTGTTAAATGTTCCCTTAGACTGTCCAATACTTTGCTCTACAAATACACTATTACTGCCCACGCCCATAATCATAGTACAAGTTATTTAATGTAGCCACAGAACAAGTAGTATGACTCAACAAGGGGATTTATATAGACTTTTATTAATATTTCAGTGCAGGTCCAGTGGCTATAAATTTAAATAAACAATGTATTGTATAGCCTAATTGTCTCCATGATAACATTGCAGTTTGAGATTAAGTGTCTGTGAGTATTGTGAACCACATTCTGTAAAAATTAAGTGGTTTCTATCCCCGCTTTGGGCGTTTTTCAGGATATTAACTGAAAGGATTTTTTGTCGTCTGTTTTAATGTCTTATTTTAAAGGGGGACTCCACCAATTTCACACATGAAGTTCAGTTCAGTTGTTGAAAGGAGTCTGTTATATGATGTATTCTGTGGCTATGGGGGGAGATTTGCATAGTAAAAAAATTAATTATTATGATGATGCCGTCTTGGCCAACTGGGCTTGAGACTTAAATATTTTAACTGAAAATCTGCGTTACAAACTGGAGGTGTGAGGTTTGACAGAAGTGGGCATTTAGAAGGTTCCTTTTGACCTTTTTTAATGTCTCTTGTGTGTCCACCACATTTATGTGCAATACTAAATTGCTGAAAAACCCCTTTAAGGCAAAACACAACAAATTTCAAAAAGAACATGAGCACAGATATAAAGGCCAGTATGTATATTCGCCCTCTTTTCTTTTATTTAATTTTTCTCTTTCCCTTTTTTTTTTCCACTCAGTCCTCAAAATAGCTACAAATCAATACATAGAGGGCTGGCAGCTGAAAAAGCTCAACAGTAGTTGAGTTTTCCCCACTTAGAAAGTGTGTAGGAAGTGCCAATGATTTAACTTTGTAAGAGTTCATTATAACAGGTTTGTATAAAAGATGGTTTGGTTCTAAGATACCAACATTATGGAATTTCCTCAAAGTGAAATCGATGTGACAACATGCCTGTTATATTAGTATCATAACATAAACATGCTGGGGTGATATTTATAGAGTACAAAGTGTGTAATATACCATAGGTCTTGAAAACTGACCAAAGCATCAGCTGGCTGCAGTCCATCCAGAGTTACAGCATTACAGAGAGAAACTTCAAAGGTCAGAATAGCTGTTGGGCTGCATATGTGATGGAAACTCATCTTCACTGCAGTCAATATCCGTTCTCATATAACCCTTCTGGTTGCCATGGTTACAGACCATACCTCCTCCTATCTCCTCCTCCTCAGGTCTCTCATCCTGTGAGAGTAATTGGCAATTCCGGGAGGGGGAGACCGTGGGTGGGGCATGAACAGTTTATGGACCTGTTACCCAGTCTGTGGTGTCATGCAGCAGCTTTTAATAACTGCAAGTGTGACATTAGCAGGCTTGCCAGATACAAGACTGGAAAAGATGATGATTGAAGTCTCCATCACTTGCGCTCCAGAATAAGTCATTACTACTTTGAGGGGTTACAGAGAAAGAAAACAAGAAGACTGAAGTAAAGAGACCAGCTTGTTTCAATTTGCAATCACCTAAGTAATGACCACATGGTAAAAACCTGCAATACTTGACTGTGACCGCCTCCGGCAGGGGCAGTGTGGCACTAACAAATCTGCGGGGAGATTTGCATAATCAAAGGATTTGCACTGATAATAAGCTCATTCTTACAAATATTTGTCTTGAGCTGCCAAATTTAGATGGGAATTGTGTCTGTGAGTGCATGTGTGCATAAGCCTATTTAAATTGAAGGTGTGCATGTGAAAGACCAAAACCGGTATAAGGGTCCTACTTATCCTCTCAACTGGATTGCATTAATCTACTAATCTAGAGCCATTTACATAACTGCTTCAATTCAGCTGCAGTTAAGCAATCACTGCCCCCATTTCCCTTCTTTTGCCCAAATGTGGTATCTACTGCATTCCCAGACTTGAACTCTTTCCCCTGAGTCCCTATTCTCTCATTTAATTAAAGTCATTTAATTGTGTGCTCCCATTCCTTTTTTGCCTGGGTCCCCCTTCTTTGAACTGTACTGTTTTCTTTTACTTGCCTTGTTTCCCAGTGCTCCTAAGAGCATGTTGCACTGAACATGTATGTGAGCTAAAAGCTAAACTTCGAGCAGTGTTACAAAAGCTTAGTAGTTTATGTTTGGGCTCAATCAATATGTTGTTGTCATAGAGTAAAACTGGCAGGCAATGTGACACCAAAATCCTCTTCCTGTTTGTTTTGCAGAATAAATACCTCTGCATCAGCCTGTACTTCATGAGTGGATCACGCTGTGGAATTTAAATCGTGTGATTGAACATAGTTGTTGGACAAAAGTGAACCCTAAAGAAAATCAGATTACATACATGTTAGATTTCAGCACCCTACATTTTAACAATTAAATGTGCTTATTCTATTTTCCCACACAGATAAAATGTCATGGTACTGTCCTTTTTCCTCCAAACCTCATTTACTAAAATACTGTATAATTATTTATCACATTTATCGTAACAAAAGTAATACACAGTAGAGATGGAATGCACAATAATAAATTATATGTGGAAATAAACGAAAAAAGACAAGAAAAGTGAATATAAAAAACAAACAAAAGACAGAATTGGAGTAGACTGGCAGATTAAATAAAATGCTAGGAAAAAAATAAAATGAGATTTTCGTTTTTATGTCAGATTGTGAAATATTCAAGTAAAATAGTAATCATTGATTTTCTTTTTTATCCACCTTTGTATTATGAAAACAACATGCCATTTACTGCCATCTCCTGGTATAAAATATTTATTACATTGTTGCGAACAGAAAAAAGAAATCGAATAACGATAAATAAATTAATCTGTTAAAGAAACTTATGTAAGAATATAACTGCTTAAAACGGGTATTGTATGCTTAAAATAACTGTCTGATGTCAGCCTGATGTCTCGTTGAGAATTCAGAAACTTATAAGATTAAGTCTTTCGACAATCTATGTGTTTTGCCTGGGAGAAATTATTTGAACTTCCTACTTTTGCAGCCAATCAAATCTTGTTTTTAAAAAAGCGACTCGTCCGCTTTGTCCAATCACGACACGCAGAAAATGAAGTGGGCGTGGACATCGAGTGGAGCAGCTGGTAGACTTTCCTGTGCGTTGTGTTTGGAGTTTGACCACGCAGAGCCAGCGGACAGGCACATTTTTACAGAAGCGAAAATGAAGCATGACTTGGGACACTGAATAGAAAAGCGATTGATACATTTCTCGAGGCCTTTTCACGTGGAGGATTTAAAATAAACTGGTGTGTTCGTGGTAAAGGTGAGCGGACAACAGTAGTGACATGTTTGAAGATCATGCACGTTAGCATTAGCAACAAAGCCACCGGTTATTTTAGTTACCTGCCTCATCAGTCACTGTCATGCCGCGTACATAAAGACTGTGGTGCTGTGTATACACTGCATGGCATTAGTCTAAATTAGGATCCAAAGGTTACGTGAGTGTCATTGGAGCCTCTTGCTGGCAAACGGAGTGGGGTTCCCTAAATTGCAACAGGACACATCACGTTTCCAGTCAGGGCACTTCAAGGATGTCTCCTTCTCTATATAGCTTCCCAGGACGCACTTGATAATGTCTAAAATAGACTGCAGGCCACATGACGGGTTTCGCTATCACAGAAAACAAACTGTTGCAACACAGCTGAAACAAACAGTCAAGCAGAATATTTATTTATAGTTGAGAAGTGAATCGTTAATTAAATGGGCATTGGGCTGTTTAGTCAGGGCAGGTAAATAATCAGCTATGTGTCAGTCGGTCAGATAAGTCCGCAGGCTGCTGTTCAACCAGCTCCAGCCTTTAATGGCTCATCTGATGTCACTAGTTTAGGGAAATTAAAATCTGCAGGCCACATCATGTTTGTTTCAGGTGTCTGTTAGCACTGTGTTAAAGCTGAAGATATCTGTCACAGCTTATGGTTTTCTTTACATTAAGTCATGTTTTCATCTTTGTCAGACTGTGTTGACATGTTTACTCCAGTTTCCTCATCTTAGTCCCCCCCCCTCCAAGTTAATAGCAAAAAATATAATACTTTAATTTATCAACATTATTTCACCAAGCTTGAGTTTTTAGTGCGGATTCGGGAGGAAATTCAGGGGTTTGTTTGTGTACTGCAGTCTTATTAGGAATGTCTGAGAGAATGGAGGGGGCGTGTTGAAATGAAAAGAGAAATGTCCTTTCGCAACAGCTGTGACACACACGTGTTCATGCAGACACTGTCACTTCCTTCTCGATCATACCCTCTCCCTGACATCAGTTTTTGCCTTGAACATCGTGCTAAATGCACACTACCATATCACTTACGTTTTTACCATTGCTGGTTTCACTGTGATTGTGATTAAAGCCTAGAGTTTTATTTTTGATTTGTCCGATGCAGTTTTCAGCCATGGAATCATCGCTAACCGGGAACCCAGCCACCCCAAAACTCAGCCCCTCATCTCCCTCCACCCTGAGGCCAGGCCTTTCCTCTACCAGCTCATCTTCTACCACAACTGCACCAACCTCAGACCGCCCTAAACCTAAACTCACCATGCCAACACCTCCAACTACACCATCATCTTTTGCCTCTCCTCGGACTTCTCCAGGTCTCTCCTCCCGTTCTTTCTCCCTGTCCACGCCGCCTGCTTCCCCTCTTCGCCAGACCATCAGGAGCCCCTCTCAGGTGGGCAGATCGCAGCTTAATGCAGCCTCTACGGGCACTCCCCCAACCGCCATGGCTCCACAACCTCCTCCCACACCGGATCCAGGTGAGAATCAAACTCTGACCTTTGACCCTTTCTACACTTTTAATCACAAAATCTTTACTTCATTGTTTACCTTTACTCTTCTTCATCAGTCAGTGTAGCCAACACTCCCAGTTTACTCTGTGTACTGCAGTGTCTCCATGACTACCATTGACATTTACCACAACATGGAAAGCAGCCTCTCCCTATCTGCTGGCTTGAGGAGAAAAACCCGTCTCAACCCCCCCGTCTTTCCTTTTCCATTCTGGTTCACATTGTAGGAGATCTCTTAGCTGCACTGCGGTTATCACTTTGTATTTGTTTCATGCCTTTGCAGTGACGTCTAGATATGTAAATATGTATTGAGTATATGAGTATAACTGGAAAGCATGAAATATAACACCCCAGTTCTGTTCCCTGAAAAACACACGCCTTGTACCATGTGTCTAGCTGTCCACGGATTTCAACAGATAATCATAATGTAGCTTAAAAAAGTAAAAATGGGAGACAGATTGCAAAACAATGTAAGCATGTGTGTGCAGGGAAGCCAGCAGCTGCTGTTGACTGTGCTAAACAAACAGTTATTTTAGGGCTCAGGCGAAGGATCGCGGTATATGAGCAGCAAACCAGGAGCATTGAGGGGTATCTGATGGAAGTTGCTGGATCCCATCGCGTTTTCTTTTCCTTGCAGAGACAGGCAGGCACAGACTGACCACCACTTCATGCACCAGTATCACTTACAGCCTGTGGGCGCTTTGAATCTTGGAGAGACAGACACATTTGTTGCCTCCTCCGTCTTTTTCCAAGTGTATATGATTAGAAAGATTTGCTATCATGTTTTTGTTAGACACAACAAATGTGACACCTCACTTTAAAGGAAGTAGACATATTTTCCCTCAGGCACTGGGATTTGAGAGAAGCAGATCTCATCAGCCGTGAGAAGATGATAATTAGACCGAAAGGCTTCAGAGGGACATCCTTATCAGGACAGAAGCTGTTTCAGAAAGGATGTGACTCATGCTCACGCTCTGGGATCACTCATGTCACTGACTGGCACATTCAACTGGATTGTTTCCATGTGCCTCTTTATGTTTATCATGTGTTCAGAGTATTTTAAACCCAAGATGATAAATAATTTAAACAATCACTTGACTAAAACGAAAAGTCAAAAGTCAACGGGAAAGGTGCTATACAAACATTCCTTGCCTTGTCAAGAACAGTTGTAGCTGGGACCAAGGGTGTTCAGTTCAAATCTTAATTGTCACACAAGAATGAATATTTTTTTAAAGTCGGTCCTCTTGTGTTATCCACCTATTTACAGAAGATAAACTTTATTATTATTTTATGAAAAAAAACAACATTTAGTTGGACACTGTTTTAATAAGAATCTGCAGTAAATGTGCAGTGTTTATTAAATAATTGTCTGTTTCCTTCAGAAGAGCCAGAAGAAGAGGTCAGTTTTGAGGATCTGGAGGAGAGAGCAAAGTCAGGAGATGCTAAAGCACAGACCAAGGTCAGTGTCAGTGAACATATTGCAAATACTATTGGCTTTAATGGCCATATGGTGGGCACAGAACAAATCAGCCACGTTCTGATTTTAGAGTGACATTTTGATGGGAAGGACAGGTCATGAGTCGGCTAAGTCACAGTAAAGCTTGCTTTGCAAGTCTAAGAGTCGCTGTGTATGTGTGTGTGTGTGTGTGTGTGTGTCCGTCCAGATGGGCCGTTACTTCCTGGCATTAGCAGACGAAAGAGATGAGGAGCTGAACAACTGTACAGCGGTCACTTGGCTCGTCCAGGCTGCTAAACAAGGACGCAAGGATGCCGTCAAACTGCTGCAACAGTGCTTAGCCTCCAGGAAAGGTACCAGAAGCTCCCACTGCTAGCCCCGATCTATGGCTGCTACCAAAGTAGCATGGAAATCATAGGTTTGATGTTATGAATTGGTTAGACTACGCTTTGCCTGGTGCTAGAAATACTTGTCCATCATCAGCAGGCACATTTGTGTTCTGTTTTTTAGGCATTACTCTTGAGAACTTTGAGGAGGTGAAGAAGTTGTGCACGGAGACGCGCTTTGAGAGAGGCGTGAGGAAAGCGGCTCTGCTCATGTACTGGAAGTTGAACCCAGACAGGAAGAAGTCAGTGGCTGTTTCTGAGATGCTAGAGAACGTTGAACACGTCCACACAGAGCCAGGTATGGACACACTGACATTGCACAGTTTGATGTTGCTTATTAAAACAAATAGAAGTAGATGTATATTCAACATGCTGTAAACAATTTTAAGCAAAGAAATACAGACTGGTTGCTTGTTTTACCCTCTTGTATTTACAGGCAAACCAATCTCCCCGGGCCCACTAAACAGCTCTGCCAAGAAACAGAGGAGAGTGCTGGAGACTATGGTCAGCAATGAGGGTACGTGTGGATGGAAACATGGCCCCAACTTGTACGATGTCTTTAACAAACCCAAGATGAAGTGTTTACTAACACAATTGTCTAATCTATGTACAATTTGTGATTTATTCATCTTGCCTAATATGATTGAAGGGGCGTTGTTTTTATTTATTTATGTTTTTAAGAGATGAAATCACAGCTGCATTAAGAAATGCCACTTTCAGATTTATTTACTTATAAGTGAACGTACAACATTTGTATTCTGTGTGTCTTTGTAGCCAGCTCCCATGTGGGTATGGACGACTTTGTTGAGATGACTAAGAAGTATGCTCAGGGTATTGCACCTTCGCCAGTCATGGCTGCAGCAGGAGGCGATGACGATGACGATGATGTAGTGGTGAAGAATCCAGATGATTTGCCCTTACACCAAAAGGTAGGAAGATCTCAGACTTTGTAAATGATGCAGCTGGTGTCTACCGTCCATTAGATTCCATGCTCTCCTCTTTGTAAAGTCCCCCTCCATTTAAAAATGTGTGTTGCTTATTGTTACTTCACTTGGATTTTTGAGCTTCACTGTGCAGATCGATGTATATGCAGAGTTTGACAGTAGAACGCCATTTCAAGCATAAGTGTATAAGTTATTATTATTTTGTATCTTTTCTGTTGTCACACTATTGTGCTTGAAATAAATAAATAAATAAAATAAAACGCTGTGTTATTTATTTATTTTTTGCTGCCTTACTCCTCTCTTTGCTGCCCCCCCCCCCCCCC
>NC_060168.1:17258404-17286999 GCF_021292245.1 Micropterus dolomieu
CCCCCCCCCCCCGCCAGCTGCTGAAGTTCCCTCTGTATGCTTTGCTGGAGATCAAGGAGCACCTCATTGACTGGGCGTCACGCGCTGGCATGCAGTGGCTCAGCGCCCTGATCCCTACGCACCACGTTAACGCACTCATCTTCTTCTTTATCATCTCCAACCTCACGATCGAGTTCTTCATCTTTCTCATCCCTCTGCTGGTTTTCTACCTCTCATTCTTTTCCATGGTCATCTGTACGCTGCGGGTGTTTCAGGTTAGTTACTGCTCCTATTAAAGATGTACACTTTAATACACTTGTTGATTTTGGCGATATTGAACCTGTGTAAGGGTAAATATAAGTTGTTTCTTTTGCATTAGATTTCTGTACTAAAATATAGTACATAACATAGTATATTAATAAGCATCTTTTTCTACAGAATTCAAAAGCATGGGAAAATTTTCGGGCCCTGACTGACCTGCTGGCGCACTTTGAACCTGGTATTGATCTGGAGCAGGCTGAGACCAACTTTGGATGGACACACTTGGAGCCTTATCTGTAAGTACTTCTTACATGCTCAGTCGACTACTTGTAGTTTTCTTTTTATGCAAATGTAAAGTTTAGTTTTGTTCAGGTTTTTCTAGTTTGACTACAACATTTGAGCTTCCCATTGTCACGTAGATACAATCATGCAGTTTTTGTAAAGTTCAGGCAGAGCTTTAAAAATTGTTTTAATATTGCTGGCATTAAGAAGCAAACAGTAGGGGAGAGCGGTGTGAGTTTAGCCAGTTTTTACTTGAGGTGTCTTTAAAGTGAGGACATGACAGTAATGTCTCCAACTAAAATATGTACATATATTTTAGGATGTGGTCTATCCCTGGGAATAATCAATTTGGACCTAAAATAAACTGTTTTCAAAATATGGCTTTCCAAAACAAAGTGAACTCTTTGTGAGGAGATGAGGGGCTGAGTTTTGGGGTGGCTGGGTTCCCGGTTAGCGATGATTCCATGGCTGAAAACTGCATCGGACAAATCAAAAATAAAACTCTAGGCTTTAATCACAATCACAGTGAAACCTGCAATGGTAAAAACGTGCATTTAGCACGATGTTGAAGGCAAAAACGGCTGTCAGGGAGAGGGTACACATGGGGAGAGGATAAGTTGAGCCACATGGGGGGCGGGGATATCAATGTCATTTCATCATGCAAACTCAAACGCCAGGTCCCAACATTCAATTGCACTTAGTGAAACATTGCAGCTATGTCTCCTGGTTGTTTCATATCAATGTATCGCTTTAAAGCCATCCTATTGATCGTCATGTCCCGTGCCACCTGATTAATTGACTTCCCATTTTTGAACCTCACCCACTACTCCAAACCCACAATTGGAGTTGAATCCTGTCTGTCTTGTATTTATAGAAGCATGACATGATCTGGTTTCTGGTCTCAAGTGCATAATGTCACATCATTTCGGTGATGCATAAGAATGCACTGTAAAATTACCGTCAAATAGGTGGCTCAGCTTCCCCCAGGTCTTTTGGCTCAAATTACCCCATCCCTGCCATTTTAACAAAATTAAGATTAATGTCATGCTAACAGTATAGCCTCATATTGTAACTTTCTAAAGCACTAACACATGCGTAAGATTTTCTCAAACCTGTCTGCAATTGTTCAGACACAAGAATCAGGACTCCTTGAACATAAAATTTTTTTAACTTAAATGTGCTTATCACTTATTCCATGGGCCTCTCTCCATCACAGGGTGAGTAAAATGAATGACTCTTCAAAAATGTGTGGTCACATGACCAATTTTGTCTATGGTTGCTCGAGAAGCAAGGGGTGGCTCAACTTCCCCACAGGCTCAAATCACTCAAAGTTTTTTTTATTGTATGTATGTATGTATGTATATATATATATATATATATATATATATATATATATATATATATATATGAGAAAATGAAAATGAGCAATGGTGAGGTATTATTCTCAAAATAAACAGTAACATTAAAAAAGGTGAATGAAATCCAGAAAAACGAATACATCTGTCTGCTTGTGTTCTCAGGTACTTCCTGCTCTCGGTGGTCTTTGTGGTTTTCTCCTTCCCTGTTGCTGATAAGTCCTGGATCCCCTGCTCAGAGCTGGCTGCTGTTGCTCTCTTTTTCACTGTCACCGCCTTCCTCAGCCTTCATGCCTCTGCTGAGCTCTTCGCTCGTAGAGCCCTCCTCACCGAGGTCCTCTCTGGAGCATGCTCCCTCACACGCCTCCTGCCAGACTCCTTCTGGTTTCTCAGGTCCTTTGGGATGACGTTCATCACTGTGCCTCTCGGGGACGTCGTAGCGTTTAACCTGGGGATGCCATGTCTGCTATATGGACACCTTTTCTATCTCCTCTTCTGTATGGCCCAGCTGAGAGGCTTCAAGGGCACCTACCTGTGCCTCGTGCCCTACCTGGTTTGCTTCACCTGGTGTGAGCTCTGCTTCGTGCTCCTTAACAACGCCACTGCAATAGGACTCATCCGCACCTGCGTTGGCTACTTCCTCTTTCTGTTCGCTCTTCCAATACTCTCACTGGGCCTGGCTGCAATGCTGATCATCCAGTTACTGCAGTGGTTTCTGGCCCTGGAGGTGACCAAGATGGTGGTCACACTGATAATTTGCTTCGTGCCAGTAGTGTTGAGGCTTTGGACCCGCTTCAGCCTCAACCCCATTGTGGTTTTTCGGTCTTTGTCACGGAGCAGCATCGTCAAGCTCATCCTGGTGTGGCTCAGTGCGGTGGTGCTCTTCTGCTGGATGTACGTCTACAGGTCTGAAGGCATGAAGGTTTATAACTCCACCCTGACGTGGCCCGAGTATAGCAACCTCTGCGGCCCACTGGCCTGGAAAGAGTCCAACATGGCCCAAACCCAGATTCTCTGCTCTCATCTCGAAGGACATCGCGTCACCTGGACTGGACGCTTCAAATACGTCCGAGTGACCGACATTGAGAACGGGCCTCATTCGGTCATCAACCTGCTGCCTGTAGTCATGGGGAACTGGATGCGGTGCCTGTATGGTGAGCCATATCCTTTGTGTGAGGACGTGAAAAATGTCACAGCCGAGTCCCAGCCTCTGCCTGCCCCGGCTCCTCCTCCAGAAGATCCCCTCTGCAAACTTAAAAAACTGGCCAAGCATGAATGCCACATCAAACGCTTTGATCGATACAAATTCGAAGTCACAATGGGCATGCCACTAGAGAGGAAGACTAAGAACGGGACAATCATAGAGGACGAGGACGCGACTAAGGACATAGTCCTGCAGGCTAGTAATGAGTTTAAGTCTGTGCTTTTACACTTAAATACAGGAAGCCTGGTGGAGTTTAGCACCATACTGGAGGGTCGGTTAGGCTCCAAATGGCCTGTGTTTGAAATGAAAGCCATTCACTGCATGTCGTGCGCCAACGCCCACAAGCCCAGCCGCAGGCAGTATAAGATTGAGCACGACTGGAGGCGCACGGCACAGCACGCCCTGCAGTTTGGTTTTGACTTCTTCTTCAACCCCTTCCTGACCGCTCAGCTACAGCAACACTCAGAGACAGAGAGTGAAACAGACATTGTGACACAGGAGGGAGGGTAGAGGGAGAGCGATCTGGCAAACAAACCTGTCCAATAAGGTGTATAATGATAGTACTGTCGTCAGCTGGAGAACATTAATGATTATAAACCTCTGTTCTGAACAGAATCTATTTGCAATATTAGTGATTATTTAATAGAGGGTGGACAGATACTCAGACATTGGTGGTGTCAGTCATGTTGTAAATCTGAACTCTAGTGAGTGTGTTTGCATTCTTATAGCTTTTGAGCCAAAATGTGGGAAAATGCATATTATAATGAAATTACCTTTATAAAGAGGAGAAACACAAATTAATAGGTTTTTAGAGCAAGCAATTTACTGCCTAACACTAAAGTAAGAAAAACAACCAATCATCCTCAACTGTGGTCAGTTGTGCATTTCATCCAACTTAAGCTAGACATGTTCTCATCACAGAGAGTCTGTTAATGAAGTGATTTCAAAAACACTGTCTGCTGCAGCCATTTTTATGTACGTTTGTCAAATATTTGTGGCCAAAATAGTCAGTATTTACATTTTACAGTTTCTTTGTTGAACTGTACTCTCGTTGTGTATGCGGCCTACGAATTATAAAAGAAAAGGTTTCTTTTTTTAACAAAAGGTTACTGCTGATAATAACTCATAAGAGTTTCTCCTTTGCTGTCAAGCTGCAATTATTTAATATTACACATTATATGTCCAGTATGCCCCGCGACCCTGTACGCAGGATAAGCGGTTGACGATGGACGGATGGATGAATGTCCAGTATGTCATTTTGAAATATTTGGTATTGGAAATTATTTTCAAGTGCCTTATAAGACTCTTACTCTCAATTCAAAAATAATTTGGAAGAAAACAATCACCTTAACCTTAGCCTTGAAAATGCTCACCTGCACCTGCGTGGATTTATTAGAGCAGTTTAGTTTATCGGAAGTTTATCTGTGCCTTCTCTGTTCTCACGTGTCTAGTTTCTTCTTTCTCCTCCCTTGTTTGTCTCCATCTCTGCTGTGCAGAGACTTAATATATATTGAATATTTGCTGTCCCTAAGTGATGAAGTGTTTTAAGTTAGGATGTCACTACCAGTTTCTATACTGTGACCCATAAAAATATTGAAAACATTAGCTTGTTGTTTTTTATTTAACACTTTTATGCAGCATGCTCTTAGTGCTGCCTTTTAGAAGCAACTGCTAATTATTTACTTTGCTCATACTGTATACGTTTAAGATTACCATTTCAGTGCAATGGGCCTTTTTCACAGCAGACATTTTGACTTGACATGTCACAGTAGGAAAAATGGGTGTAAAAGCCTCGAGTGCAGCTGTTAGGGTCGCAGAGTTGTGTGGATCTTTTTCACAACACTTGGACAAGTTAAACACACATCTGCACTGCATCTCACTAATTGCTGCAACTGAAGTATATTTAAAGGGGCAACAATCAATATTTTTATTATAAAATGTAATTAATTATTGCAGGTTTAATGTGATGAGTCCAATCTGTGCTTTTCTTCCTATGACAAGTGTCTCCAATGAAAAAGTCTGTATGTGATTTGAGTGCTCAGATATTACAAGATTGTATCAAAATTCAGGATAGAAAGATTTATTTACAGCAATATGGCACATACAGTACAAGATGGACAGACAGATGCTCATCAAACAAAGAAACCCAAAACACGAAAAGCCCATCTAGTTCACCATCAGTGTATCGCAAGAGAGATGTTTTGTTTGTAGAAACCTGCATTTTTATTTGCACAAAAGTAAATGATAAACAATTAATAAATGAAACCGACAGACATTTTAGTAAATTACTAACTTAGTAAATTAGTAACACGTAATTTTTTCAGCTTCCAAAGGGGGCATGGCAGAAAAGGTTTAGGAGGCATTGCAATCTGCCAGAATCTTTTATTTTCAGATGCAATAAGTGTGTTTTGACATTAGGTGGTGCCTCAGACCACATCACTACAGACTGATGATGACCCCTTACAGGCCTATAAGCAATAAAGCGTGCACATTTTCATGATGGCACTAGCAATTATTATCAGTCTAACATTATTACACTGCAATAAAAATCACAGATGTACGCTCATTGGATGCAATTTCGTTGAAATCTTTATTCAGAAAAAAAAAACATATTAACATTATTTATAACTGTCCATTTTACAATTTTGTCATCAACATACATTAACACAAAAATATGTGAATCAACATTAGTTTGGTCGGGACGTGGAGTAGAATTGACAGATGTTTCCACAAAAAACAAAAAGTGTTTTCTAAAAATAAATGCTTCAGAAAAATAAATCGGTGAGGAAGGCTGAAGAGATTGAAGTACCATCTCTCTGATGTAGCTTTGGAAACAATCATCAATACAGAAGATCGTGTCCGTTTATGAATGATAAAAAAAAAACAACTCATACATGTCAACAGAATTGATATATACAGACACCATTTAGGCCCTTTGATTTTTTTTTCCTTTTTTCTTTTAGAGAACAACATTAATGGAAACATTCCCCATACTTCTTGGTTCTCAGTTTCAGTTGAGTAGAAACTGATTCTTGGACGGCTTCATTCAAAATGTACATGTAAGTGTATGAACCGAACACTGGTAAACATGCTTCAGTGTCCAAAGACACAAATAAAGGTAGGAGAGCTCGGTCTTCTATGGTTACTCGTGCTGCATGGGGCCCCCGGGGGCCCCTGAAGCCTTTGTACAGCTGGGTCTAAATGGTTAAGAAGGCAGCCAAGTCAGTCAATTTATAAACACCTAGGCTAAATTGGTTTGACATGCAGCATCTTTTTGCTTGATTGTTGAAATTATGTAGTTCCTTTTTTTTCTTTTTGGTTGATTTGACTTGTTTTGAACGGCGAAGTAGCACACGACGCAGCCCCAAGACCAGAAGCAGAATCCACAATATGAGAAGTTGAAGGGCCTGTTCCAGCAGAGAAAACATTAATGACTAAAACACAGTGTGTGGAGCACATATGAGAGTGTGTCCTCATTTTAGGCCACGGTGTAATAACCTATTAACTTCTGCTTCTATCTGCAGGACTGTAAATGTTTTACCTCACTGAACACAGTCCAGTTGAGCTCAGAGGCGTCTGGGTGCACTTAAGGGGAGGGTCCCGAGTTCATCCTTGCACATCACACATCATTTTAAATTGTCACTGTCATCATAATTACCATCATTAAAATCATTTAACAAGAAGTTACAAAAACGGAAGTGGGGTAGCTGATCTGAAATCAAACAAGCAGCCAATTACAGAAATGCCCCAATTTTTCATCAGTGCCACTAGTAAACAACCATGAAGGGTTTTTGTTACACCAAACAGAAGGCAAGGGATAAGAATAGGCTTTGCTCGAGCACACAAATACAGAAAGGAGAAGAGGAGGAGGAGGAAAAAGCAAAAGAGCCTGAAGAACCAAAAAAGACAAACATGTAAACATCTCTTCAGTCTGAGGGTGGGTTGGGTTATCCCCCCTCAGAAGCTGATAGCAATCAACTCACCAACCAGCACAATCCAGAGGTTAACAATCAACAAGAGATCCACAGTTCAGACAATTTTGCAATCCATAATCCATTTCGTAATCCAGCCTGTTCCTTTCTAGCCCTTTCTAGGTCCTTTCAGTTCTGGGAGGCTGAAGAAGAGGTGAGGGGAGTGTGTCAAAGAGTAGACCTAGATGTGTGTATGTTTTCTGACAGTGCGTGTGTGTGTGTGTGTGTGTGTGCGGGGAGGTGTGTTAGGCATATTCCTGTGCGCGTTATGTCCATAAATGTGTACATTCTGGCATAGCTGTGTGTTCAGGTGTAAACTCATTTGAGTCCACCGCTGACATCTGTTCATTAATGCATCTCAGAGTTGAGTTTGTCCTGGAAGATGTACAGATTGTTGGTGGCGGCGATGGCGATGATGTTTTCAGTCGGGTGCCAGGCTGTATGGAGGATCTTCTTGGTGAAGTCCAGGCTGTCCACGCTGATGTCGTCCTTCCGGCGCTTTCCTCCGGCGGCACAGACCCTCCGCGGCTTCAGGACAGCGCGGGGTTTGCTGCTCTCTCTTGACGCCTCCAGGGTCACGTCGCGTTTGGTGTTCCGGTCGAACATGCGGAAGAAGTTGTTGTAGGCTCCGGTCATGATCACACTGACAAGAGGAAGAGGCGATTAAGGATAGTTACTCCAGTCTGGAAACTTTCATCCTCTTGTCTCTCTTAGTGTTAAACTGGTGAGATATAGAGGATGACTATCAAATTCCCAAACTAGCCTTAACCCCCCAACTACATGCCTAAACTTAAAAGGTCACTTCCTCCAAATTACAAAAACATTTATTAGATTAGATTTGAAAGCTTTATTATTCCCCAATGGGGAAACTCAATTGCCACCAGATCACACTGACAACATAAACAGAAGACAACCAGTAAGTGTACACAGGACAAAAAATAAAAACAATACACTCAATAAAGCCTTCTGAATCTTGATTAGACCTGATGGGTTGCTACAAATAGGACTACATGTTAACCTTAAAATAAACAAAAAATATTAATCTGCTTTTGGGATACAAGACTGTCTGAGCCGTTTGGTAGAACACAACAAGATCTCTACAAGATTCATGATATTCTTCAGTTTTGCACTTGTTCTTAGCCATTGTGGTATCTGGAAATGCAGATTATTTCAGTTTTATTTGGCTAAGTTTTAACATAATCAAGATTCACTCGCTCGCATCAATGGTGGAAGAAGAATTCAGATCCTTTACTTGATATAAAAGTAGCAGAATCGCTGCAGTGCTGCATTCAAAATTCTACTTAAGTAAAATTCAAAATGTACTTAAAGTATATAAAGTAAAGTACTATTTATGCCCCAAATGCTGTATGTACTATAGGGTTAGGGTTAGTATTTTAACCTGTAATAATGCATAATATTTCATTATTTATCAAAGGCAATTATATGTTTTTGCATGTAAAATATTAATACAAAATCTAGTATGGCTGTTAAATAAATGTAGTATAATATTTGTATTGGGAATGCTTTTTTGGGGTGAGGTTTGAGCTACTCTCTGATCTGATGTACTGGATGTCGATGTGCCGTGCTCTCCCACTGTCTTAATCCTAAAGGTGGAGTAAGCGATATTGGTGAAATCCAATACCATGATATAGATCAAACAACACAGCAAGTAATGTAACTAACATTAGCTAAGTTGTGGGTTAGCGTACTGTCACTACAGCTGCTGCCGTAAAGCTAACATGCAGAGAGGACGAGACAGTCCTAGAGCCAGTTCACCAGCTCCAGACAGCGATACTCACAACTCTCCTGCTACTATAGCTAACATCATCACAACAGCATGTCTTGGTAAAGTACAAAGTGAGCTGAATGTCTGTGTGAGCAGGTCATTAAACGTTACATGGCACACAAATAATGGCTGGAAAAGCTGGAATATGTTGTGTGGTGGGGTGCGGGCTACTTTGATTGTTTGCCATTTACACATTTACAGAGCATACCTAGAGCCTATTTTCATCGCTTCCCCCACCTCTAAATGATACCGCCTCATTAAAATTAACATCTTTGAATAGATGTGCTCTCCTAACTTAACTTACTGCTGCCATAAAGATGCCAGCTTTACATTGGAAACCTCCACATATACAGATAGAAAAAGCTCAATGGATTAACTCACATACATTGATATAAATAATATGGATTAGTGGCAAGAGTGAATGGCGCTGTAGCTGGTACTACTTCAGCAAGAGATAGAAGATCACCATTTGTATTTTTGTGTCTTGTAAATACTATATGGAGACCCAAGGGTATGGGATGGAGACCCAAGGGTATGGGATGGAGACCCAAGGGTATGGGATGGAGTGGGGGGGTCGCAACGAATAAAAAGTTGATCACAAAAGGAAAGGATAGAAACAAAACACATCCAGAGACTTCAGGTACCTGTCCGAGCCGTTCCAGGCACACTCAAACTTGTCGAAGATGCAGTCGTTTTCGTAAAGGGAGCACAACTTGCTGCGGAGGTAATCATGAACCTGGAGGAACACACACGGAAATATGATTAAAAATGAATCCAGCACACAGTTGCTTCAGTCCCAGGTATCAACTCTGTATATAAACCATAAATAAAAAGTGGTGAGCAGGAGACACGTACACACACATACAAAGCTCAGATCAGACAAAACACATTAAATGTGGGCAAGTTGTAACAAACCTCCCTGAAGGCAACTCTAATAAGATACAACACCAGCCCTCAGCAATACGAGGCCTGGAGTACATTTTAATCTAAACTCCTTAACCTCAAAACCCACCAAGGGCATGATAACAGGGACACACATGTGAAAACACACACTCACACACACATTCACTGACTAATAACTCTTTCCCCTTGTGCTTTCATCCAACCTGCCTGTGTCGGCACTGTGTCCGCTCGGTGATGCAAAGGGTTGAAATCTACACCTTCCTCTAGCCGCCGCGGTCTGCATTAAGCCCCCTCAGCCCTCTATTTTCACATTCTGCATAAAGTCAGCAGTCAACAGTCACCTCGCAATCAATAAACGGTCAAGCTGAGGTCGGCTCATGGTTGTACATCAAACCCAGTGACATTTTGGTTTTCCCCTGTGGGTCTTTCTGCTCAGAGTGAAATGATACAATGTCAGCTAAGTTGAATCTAGTCTTTTTTTTTTTTTTTTCCAGTCTGCATGATCTCTGATTTTAGAGTACAGTGTGTCATCCCTCATGCATTTGTGCAGATTTTTCATGTTCCAGGAGGAATAAGAGTGTAAATTTACTAAAATAAGAGCAGTTTAGTGCTGAAATCCTTTCTCTCCCTTCTGTTTTACTCAGTTTACTCCACTCAACCTCACCCATCCCTCTTTCTCATCCTCTCATTTACAAACTCTCCCCTCATTCTTCTCTCCTCCTCTCACCAAACCATCCTCAACACACCCTCCCAAACCCTCACCCCTCTACTCCCTCCCTCCTCCCTCATCCTCCCTCTCTGTGCTGCATTGCAGATCTAGGTGTCGGGCGCTGTGTAAGGTATCCCTCCTTCCAGTTTCACTTTATGAGTGGAGACTATAAATAGCTCCAGTGCGTCTTGGCCTCCCACTCCTGGCTGCCTCATGAGTCCTCACACGTCAGGCAGACACACACACACACACACACACACACGTTTAACCACACGCCCGCAGCAGGAATACTAAAAACACACTGAAAAAACAGCTGATAAATACTTTTACTGCATATAAACCATAGACTGTATATAAGAGACAAATTGAGAGTGGACGTGTGAAAGACAGCATGCAAAAATAGAAATAAATCTATTTTTATGAGCTTAGTACTTAGTTTCATGTGTGCATTTTCAACAGCATGCCAAGCCCATTTAATCTCAATACCACATACAGGGCATATTGATAATTTAATGTTTGTGTTTATCTGATGCACGTATTCATCTGCCAAACGCACACAGTGCTGCATCTACAGATTACAGTTAAAAACTTAGGCCACAGTGAGTTTCTGGACTGACGAGAAGAAGTGCAGTCTCTGGCAAGTAATCAATCCAATTATCCTTAAAAGGTTTGGGAAAAATCTAATCCTCAGTAAGTACTGTGATTCTGAGAGATAGCCATCTTCCCATGATTAATTTCTGTCTCCAATCATGAATATTTGCAGGATGACAATGCCCCCTTTGTGCTGGTCACCCAGCAGTTTAGACAAAGCAACAATGATTTCAGTCTCACAAACTTATGTCAAGCAAGAGAACATTTAATACAAAACGGTTCTTCTGTACTGTTTGATTTGGGAGAAGAAGCTCTGCACAAAGAATCTGAGCAGGAACACCCCAACATAACGAACACCTGAACAATCTTGTATTGAATTCATAGATGCCAAAGGGTGGCAAATTAAAGGAAACGTCATACTAGAGTGTATTTGGGCCTCCGCAAGCCACAAGAACAAGTCTCTGAACTCTAGTGGAGGGATGAACACAATGAAACCAATATATTTCCCCTCATTCTGTGTTTAGATGATGGTGGAGAGTCCAACAGAAAATCTCCCAGAGGCGAACATGAACAAAAACATAACACATAAGCAAGACTAGCTGATGACAGCAGGTGTTGGAGGTGTAAGTGAAAAGAAGCCACTCTCCTTCATGCTTTGTGGGACTGCTCCATGATAAAACTTTTATGGGGAAAAAATACTGAACTATATCTGAGTCTAAGGGTCTAAGCATTTGTATTCAAAGGTGCCCTAATTTTAAGTTTATCGTGTGATTTATCAAATGTACCTGGACCGAATCAAATACAGACAAATACATTCAGTTCGGGTGTTATGTCAATGATCCTTAGCAAATTTCGAGTCCAAATATTATTTAAGAACTGGTTTAATTCATTCATTAGGAGATTATGGTATTAAAAAAGTGAAAAAATTAGAATTAGAAAAGGAATATGGAATACATTTATGATACATATCAAGGGAACAAAATTAATTTAATCAGTCCTAAAACTTAAGTCAATTATGTTTGCGTTGTATTGAATAAATAACATAACAGATAACAGACAGATGGATAAATTATTTGTAATCCAGGTACATTATAGAAAAACTGAAAAATATGTCCTTAATGGCTTTCAAGAGAGAACAAAAAGAAATGTTATTGCTTATTCCTCAGCAACACTGTCTGTGTCTTTGTGTTTGTTTGCCCGTGTATCATTGGTTTGTTTTTTAGTGACGTGGGTGTATTTTTATGTAATTGTGATGCATTATCTTGGTTTATGTATTTAAATAAAATTATGCAACAGCATGTGATGGTGGTATGACGGTATCAGAAGAGTAATAATGAGAACAGCCGGATTATAAAGGCTATTGTCTATATTTTCTCCTCGAACACTGCTGCATTTGTGGTTTGCCAAGAGAGTAGTTATTGGAATACCAGTATACAGTGACAGTAAAGTTGTAGAAAAGTGATGATCATTCGATATCACTATAGTGGTATCATTTGCAGTGATCCCAACCCTCTAGGAGATGACAGAGGAAATATTGTGTTTTTTTGTAATCTAACACTCCCTCAGGCTTTTCACAGGTGGTCAGTTACACACCTGGTATGTCTCCAGGGGCTTGCTCTCCATGTTGAGGTCCCAGACTTTGGCAGTCAGGTAGTCTCTGGTAAGCAGGTAGCGGCCGCTGTGGCTGAACTTGACATCCGACACCGAAGAGATGATCTCAGAGAAGAAGGAGCGGGCGCTGGGGTCCTCGGGCTCCTCGAACACTGTAGAGGGTGGGACAGAATAAGGGAGAGAGTGAGTGACAGCAGGGTGAGTTAAGCCAGATGACAGGCAGAAACACAGTTGTGTCACATGAAGGGGGTATGTGTGTGTGTCTTATTTCATGTTCACAGATAGTGAAATCTCTCAGAGTCTAGATGTTGACTGTAGTCAACGAGGCAGAGACACCATACAGATGACAGATGTTTATGGACAGATGTTGCTGTCTGTGTATATCAGCACACTATAAAGAGAACAATCAACAAAGGTATTCTAAAAAGAACAATACAATGAAAGAAACCTGTTAAGTACTGGCATTTCTCATTGAATATACCCCAAAATCATTAAATCCCTTGCCACTTGAGTTGCTCCACTGAACACAATTTGCAGAGTGCAACGTACTACTCACTCATACTGATTAGAGCTGTAAAACTATTTCTAGTTTATATACATTAAATAATGGACCTGCAGTGGAAAGAAATAGTATTTAATGGTGAAAGAAATCCTTACTTACTCTTTTGATTTTAGATTATTTACTTTCCAATACATTAACATTACGTTACTTACCTATAAACTGAATATGCCTGGTGGAATGCACCACAAGGAAAACAGTCCCTCTCTTTACTACATAACCACACATAATACATAATAAAGCAAAGTAATGATAATGAGGCACTGTGAAAGATTTGGTATCTTAAGCAAGTCTCTGCAAGTGAACTTCATTGTTGGCGCTAAAGGAAACATCAGGGGATTGCCAAAGTTATTAGAACTCATCGCCCGAGAACCATGAATGTCTGTACAAAATTGCATGCATCCAATAGCTGGAGAGATATTTTAGTCTGGGCGGAAGTGCGGGACCAACTGACTGACACTGCCATCCTGGAGCCATGCTGTTAGCAGAGCTAAAAACATGCTGTAAATAACTAAAACTGTGGACTGTTTATTTAGAAACTTAAGATAATACTGTATCTAAAATGCTTTGAAACATGTTCAGCAGCAAAATTAACTTCCTCTGATTTTGTAGTTAATAGGCTAAAATATCCAGTGCTATCTGACATTTTGACCCGTCAAAAAACCTAAATGTGTGTGTCTCAGTCCCAGCTCTCAGCAGGTTTACTCACATTTGGAGTGTTTGTCGCACAGCGCTGCTTCTCTCATGTCACAGAGGCGCAGGGTGCCTTTGCTGCTGCTATAGACAAACAAGTTACAATGGTGGGGGTGAAACTCAGCCGCTGTGATCACCTCTGTCAGATCCTCCATGTTGGCTGGCTTGATGTCCACAATGTCTGAGAGGAGGCATCGCTCAGAAAAACAACAAAGAGAGGGAACTTCCCAAGGAGGGAACTGTTTTTACCTGCTGAAGTCTACCATACTGTAAGTACATATTCCTTCATTCACTCATCCTTTCATCAATTTCATTCACTAATTGACTCAATGAGAATTAGATTGTGTTTGAATTCATGAGGAAACCTACACAGGTCCATAATAAACATACAAAATAAAAACATAAATGTATGTAAATGTATGCATAACCAACACAATGTAAATAATACAATAAATAAAACAAACC
The DNA here is from genome assembly GCF_021292245.1 of Micropterus dolomieu. Lineage (NCBI taxonomy): Eukaryota > Metazoa > Chordata > Actinopteri > Centrarchiformes > Centrarchidae > Micropterus > Micropterus dolomieu. The sequence goes on from NC_060168.1 coordinate 17,272,774, forward strand.
AATATAAATATATCTTGGAGGGGTGGGGGTTGTTAGGAGGAAAGTAATTCCATATTCAGAAAAACTGTAACATTATAAATCTTGACTGGGTCAGGGATGTGACTTTACTGTGTCCTATTGAGCTGGATTACAACTCAGAAAGAGGCTGAAATATTTATGCAGCCTTTGAATTATTCATTAAGCTACATTTTCACTCCTCACAGATAATATTCCCCTCCCCCAACAGTGTGTGTCTTTTGTGCATTTCTTCATACAACAAAGTGGGATTTGCAATGTGGGAGTTTGTTGTGTGTGTGTGTGTGGGGGGGGCAGGTATTGAGAATTGAGCATGTGTAAGCATCAATGTGATAATGTATGCTTGAATTATCTGTGCCCTCTATTCCTGTTCCTTCATATGTGTTCACATTCGTGTCTACGTGATTGTGTATTTGTCTTCTCTTCACTCTGCATACATATTACAGCCAACAAAGGATACTGAAGCTGCGGTCGGTGATGTCCAGATGCCAGAGGTTGATCCTCAGGTCATCAGCTGACATGTAGGTCTCGTAGTCAGAGTTGACGGAGATGGAGTTGACGTGGTAGGTGTGGGCGTTGGCAAACACTCGCCGTGGGCTCACCTCCACCATCAGGTCCATCGGCCTCAACACCGGCACCTTGCAAAGTCAGAAAGAGAGAGCAGTTTATCATCCCATGCTGATTAGGAGGGGAAAGATAGTGGAAATACAGTAAGTAGATTCAATTTAAATAATTGAATTGTATCATGAATTAATATTTAATCCATTACTACCTTTGACATCAATAATAGTTATTGGAACCCTAACTTGCTCGCTTGATGGCCAGATCAAGAGCCAATTTAGTGCATGACTTACAGCTCATTTTCATATCTTGACATTTGCATTAACACACAATATCTTTGTCGATGCAAAATGTGTGTCCTTATTTGCATACAGCACAGTGGGAGCACCGTCACCATACACACACGTCTACAAAGAAGGACATACTATACGTGCATATGCACACACATGGGCAAACTGTGTGTGTACCGAAGCTTTGACTAATGTTGTGTTGCTGTTCTGCACACTGGGATATAGAGGTTTTCTCCGCCCCCACACACTTATGTGTACACACGTGTACTATTAAGCCAGTGACCCATTTTTGCACATGCACGCATCTGTACCCACTGACCCAGTTATGCTGCACAACTGACTGCAATTATGAATGTTTTAGTGTGTGCAATAGATAAAGACAGACAGGCAGACGTTACCTGTAGGGAGGTGACGGTGGACATGTCCTTGATGCGACCCTCCTCATCCTTCAGGTTGTATCCCTCCGGCCGTTTGTCTCTTTCACTCACCTTCCACAACTTAATGGTCTTATCTGTGAAACAGACAATCAGAAACAATCAGAAAAGGACAAATATAATCTGAAAGTGTAACAAAAAAAAAGAAAAGATATGTCAATGCTCTGAGGTTAGGAAGCTATCCGGAGATCTCAGATTAGATGTGATTAAATATATCAGAGTATGCTAAATATAGAATTTCATATCTTATTGGTAAAGCTCAAAGCCTAAAATCTTTTTTTTAATAAATGCTGTTTTATGATTTTAGATGTGGTCAACCCAGGCACTTGAACCCAATATAATTAACTTCATAGACAAGATAATCCACCACACCCCAAACTGTCAGCTCTGAAAGACAGCTTGGACTCTAAAGCTCTAAATGAACTAACAGTGAGGTTTTGTTTCATCAACACTGAGCGACAAATGACTGCAAGCAGTCCAGCAGCAGCATTGCCCAGCTGCTGAGGCAGTTCTTACATTCTTCATACCCTCAATCATAAATAATATAGTGCTTAAATAAATCGATAACAGGGCGCTCAGGGAAAATCTATAGATCTTCCAATATAGTAATAAACTCTAATAATGAGACCTCTTAAATGTGATGCAACACAAGCAGCAACTCTTCTCTCTTAGGGCAAGGGACAACTCTGCTCTCTGACCCAAGAAATTCAAATAATGGTCTTAATTTCAACTGCAACACCAGGCTCTTCACTTTGTCACACACTTAAGGGAGAAACAATGGTAACTCAGATATGAGAGCCATTCTGGTTAGTTCTGGTTTAAGTAGAGTGTTTTTCCACAAAATATCAATCAAGCACATCCCTCCTTCCACATCTTCCTGGCTCCTCTAAGATGGACAAGTGTGTGTGTGCGTGGGGTCTCTCACCATTGGTGGAGAGGAGGAAGTGTGCGGCGTTCTGCTGAGGCAGCCATCGGATCTTATTGATCTTCTCCTCGATCTCCAGACTCTTAAGGTAGTCAAACTCGGGCTCATGGCTCTGAAAGGTGCTGTAGACATTGTACTCTCCCTGTGAGAATGGCTCAGTCTTGCTCTGTGGAATGAAAGGGAGGTGAAAATGTGGGGAGAAAAATGTGCACTTTCACAGTGCAATGTAACACTCGGGGCCTGAGCCAGTCTCTGTCACCTTGATCATGTGAAGAAATGGCATGGCATGGACCCTGCACAGCTCTAATGATACACTCTCTGACACAGCAGGAGCATTACTGTTTATCTATCAATCAATCTAGGCTGTACCTGGAGGGGAACGATGTGTGTTCGTCACAGCTCTCAGAGCTGCAATGAAAAACTGTATATTTGTGTGCATGTATGGAAGTGTTGGTGTGTGTGTGTGTGTGTGTGTGTGTCTACTAGAGGCTGACATTTTTTCAGGAATCCCGTCGGGATTGGGAGTCAGTTTCACTATTCATCACAGGATTGGGACGAGACAGAAAAAATGTCAACAGGAAAGGGCAGGACAGGCATCATAGGTCTGTTTTTATATATAGATATGCTCTAACTCATTCTAACATTAATACGCTATTATATAACGTTATATATGTTTTTATCGGGATTGGATGCGACGGGAGTCATTCTTCTGGGATTGGGTAAGGACAGGAGTACTTTTGTTGGAGAGGGACAGGACAGAAGTGAAAATCCACTCCTGTGTCACCATGTAATGTCTACCTCAGGTTCCCTCTGAAAGATGACCACTCGGCCCCCTTTGTCCCCTGTGGCCAGGAGCTCTCCTGTGTGGTTGAACTCTACAGTGGAGATGATATCAGCTGGGGAGAGAGAGAAATAGAGTCGAAGAGTGAGTGAGAGAGAGAGAGAGGTGTAGCATGAGAGGAAAGAACGGTAGGAAAGAGAAAAAGAGTAGCCATTAGCTAATTGAACACACATCATGATTCATCTATATTATCTGACTAAATTATTAAACCGAGTCAACAGTCAATACATTAACATGCAAGTGGATTAAAAAATTCAAATTAATGTGTAGAATAAAACAATATTTGATACCTAACACAAATATTGTGCAATTGTGTGTAAGTTTTTAGAGAAAATTCAGAATACAGTACATATTATCCCATCAAAACAACAGAAAATCAAAGACACAAACATACAGCTGTTTCACATTAGGCACAGGTGTTATCTGTGTTCCAGTATGACACATACACAATGACGCACACAATGACACACACACACACACACACACACACACACACACAATGAACTCTAGTGACTTTATAATCGTGTGTGTGTGTGTGTGTGTGTGTGTGTGTTTATATGAATAATTAGGGGGTATAATCTATGTAGTGTCTTAAAGTGTAAACACCACTCAGTGTACTTGCAATAGTGATTCAAAATCATTCAAATATAATTTTTTCAGGACATTCAGTTGCATATCTGTGACGATGTCCCCATCACTAGCTCTGTGTCCCGAAACACCAACACAGTCTGACTCAGTGACAACACTGTAATACGAGGAGTACGCACGTTATTAACCACTTAGCATTTACTGTCTCAATGCTCTCAGTGGACCTTCCTGCATCGCACAACACACAGAATATGAAATAGAAAGCACTTGGTTGTGCCGTCTAATGAAGGGCAAGTCAGTGTGAGATCTGATGCTTGAATCTTGCGTTGCATATAATCTCCTCTCAGACCTTCTTTCTATTGAACCTCCGTTTATCATGTCTTTGAAAGAAGTTTAACTACTGAGACTTTTTCTGCCCCCAAAGCAGCTCTGTCTGTAAAGAAAACTTAAGTCAGCTGTATAAAGAGGGAGTGAAATCAGAATACAAAGAAAGAAGAAGTTTGTTTTGTTCAAATCAAAGAGAGGCGGTATGAGAGGATGTAGCTTACCTGGTAGCAAGCCATGTAAAGTTATCTCAAAGTTCAAACTAGCCACGCTAGGTAAGCTAATTTACTAGTCTGCTGACCCTCCAAAATCAGGAATGCCATGGTCATCAATGGATAATTTATTTAATCCAACATCATATAAATATTTGATATAGGCCCATATTTTGACCTGCTTGGTCATCATCCCACATTCAGGCTGTTCAGTCTCTTTGATTTGAACAAAACAAACAAGTCCAGTCAAATTACTAACAGAAGTGAAGTGAATGTTCAGCTTAGCTGTTAAGTTTCAAATGTGTGGATGGACTGTTTTTACACTTGCAAATACAAAGGAGGTGTTTTGGACAGACACATTGCTGGTGATGCTGATCACTATGGTGATAACTTCAGTGACTGGTTAATCTTCAAAATGGTGATAATCAACCTCAGTCACGACAAACGCTCTCAAGCTTTCTTTATCAAACGTTATCCATATGTTGTATTTTTCACATGACACCCGCCAACATACTGCATCATGACATGCAGTTCAGTTGCTGGTGTATGGGGCAGTAAGTCGGATGATGAATTTGCATGATTCTTTCACACTGACCAAATCAGTCCACTCATAATGAAGATCTTGTCATCATCAGGAGGTTAGGCAACCAGCAGAGACTCCACAAAGTTACTACACCCGAACAAAAAACCTCCAGTTAAACCACATCTTCATTTTTACACTGTATTGTAGAATATAAACAAACGAGATATACTGTGTTAATTAGTGAGCTTTAGAGGTGCTGGTAGGCAAGTCAGCACTCAATGCTGATACATCTGCAAACCTATTCTACCTAAAACACAAAACCTACAGTGATTTTGAAATTATGTTCAAGGTAATCAAGAAAGAAGCTGCATAGCCCCCCAGGCGTAATAACGGTGCATTTTGACTGACTTAGGGTTCTAGCCTCCAAAGCAGTCCTGCCTGCCTGAGATTTGTGTACAGCAAAACCTCACATCAACTACTGCACTACCACAAAAATGAGCCTCATTTCAGATTCAGTATCCCACCAAGCCTTTGTAAAAGGAGTCCACTGAGCTCAGTTTTGATAGAAAAGGTGGTCCTCAATAAGCAGTGACTATAAAATAAAAATAGAGCTTATTTATTGAGAGTTCACTCATTCAAAGCTGTAGCCTTGCCTATTTTGTGGTGGCCTTGAGAGAGAGAGAGAGAGATTTTATGATGAGGGGAGGCGGGGACTGCTCCTCAATCTCCACACTAACATAACCTTATTCACTCTGTACTTCACAATCTTCATGTATTACTGGTTGCTTCTTACTCTCTCTCTTTCATTTTCAGTCACTGCAGTGCCTTCTTTATTCTTCAGGTTCAATGTCTTTCCTCTATTTCAGGCTTTCTCTTACTCTCTCGATCCCCCATTATTTTGTCATCTCTCATCTCTTGTTCCCCGGTCTCTCTCTTTTGCCCCACTTCACTCTCTCATTTTCCTCCCTGTTGTCTATCCACATTCAGCTCTCTCTCTCTCTCTCTCTCTCTCATCCCTCCCCCACGGCACTCTGGCTGTAGGTTAGCGGGTACATAGTGGTGGTGATGCTGGTGGTGGAAGAATGGGAAGGATGGAAAGGGAGGTGGAGGGAAGAGGCGCTGGGGCGGAGGCGGTGCTGGGTGCCTTTGGTGAGCAGGGGTTGCCATGGTAACAGGCTGAGCCAACCAGTAGCGGTGGTACTCGTAACGGTTAGCCGTATATGGCAGTATGGTGAAGGAGGAAGTTGGATTCATCAATCCAATCCTCGCAGGAAGAAGCAGCGTGGTAAAATAATTATGCCGCTGCAGTTTTGTCCACTGACAAACATTGCAAAATTAATACCAGGAGATGGAGCAGATGTTATGGTCCAAATTGAGGATATGCAGATAATTACTGCATACACACACACACGATGGCACTCGTACAAAAACAGACCCCTAAATTCATGAACACACGTATGCACACCATGCAGCTTTGAATGCACACAGTCACGTAATGATGTACAGCAAATGTGTGTGCTTATTGCTTTTGTGTGTGTGTGTGTGTGTGTGTGTGTGTGAGTGTGTATACACCCAACACATTTACAGATAACTGCGTCTCCACTCAAGTCGCACAGAGAAAGAGCTAAGCTAAGCAAAACCACAGGAGAGGCACACAATATAGCTGAATAAAATATGGAGCACATACTCTCCTCTCTCATCCTGTCTGTTCTCGACCTGAAGCCTCTTTATCTTTCAGTTACCCTCTGTCACTCTCTCTCTCACAAACACACCATACACAGCTCACTCCATCTGTCTCTCTGATGCTCTTTATTAGAAGAGCATTGCAGAAAAATAAAACACTAAGAAATCACACAACTGAAGACACTTAAGAAACAAGCCTCAACACAAATGCTGTGGCTCTCCTCTAAGAGGGAAATGTACAGTACTAATGTAATATGTGCGTGTCTGTCGTCAAGCTGTAAGTCTATGTCTTATAGTGTGTATATGCTACAGTATAAGCAAGCTAGCTGTGTCTCAAGGGTTGCAGCTGGTTTCACTATTTCCTGTGGTATGAAAATTTGTAGTTTTACCATTTACATTTGCTTACCTACGGCATTGAATTCTACCGTATCAGTGTTATTAAAAAAGCTGTTCAAGTTTCAAGTGTTTGTTCAACCAAAAAATAAAACTTATAATAAAAATTGTGTAATATCGTGATATTTTCTGAGATGGTTATCATCCCGTGAAACTATCATATCATTGCAACCCTATGTGTCTGTCTCCCACAGATAGTCCATTAGCATCAGTAGGCCTGTCTGACTCATCACCCCACTGCAGGAGCTGGGGGAACACAATGTGATTGCAAGTGCATGCGCCCACACATACAGTACAAATCAACGCAAAACTACAGGCAAAGATGAATGCACCCAATGACACAGTGAAGCATAAAATAATGCACAAGTGATAATAATTACACACACAAATGCACTGTGAGGTGTTTATAAGGACAGCAACTCCTCAATGATCAAAGAATGTTGTCGGGAGAAATGATTAGTAGATCAGCAGAAAATAAATCAGTTCATTATTGGTTTAAGTAATTTGTTAAGCAAACATGCCAAACTATTGTTGTCTGTAGCAGTTTTCCTGTTTTACATAACTGGAAATTACATATCATTTTCATTTTTGAGGATGTTGGCTGAACAAAACCAGCAATTTTAAGATGTCACTGTAGGAAAAATTGTGATGGCCATTTTTCACTGACAATTCAAAGACTGACAGATAGAGCTGGGGTGATTTGTTGATTAATGTACTTGTCGATCAACAAAAATTTAATCTGCAACAGTTTCGATAATTTATTTGATAATAAACATTTTTCAAGTAAAAATTACAAATGTTCCCTAATTCCAGCTTCTTAATTGAGAGAAAGTGCTGCTTCCCTTTGTCTTAAGTGATTGTAAATTGTATATCTCTGTTTTTGGATGACTGGCTGGACAAAACAAGAGATCTGAAGACGTCACCTGGGGCTTCAGGAAATTGTGATCAGCATTATTCACTATTTTCTGACATTTTATAAAGCAAAAGTTGATCAACTAATCAAGAAAATAATAATAGGCAGATTAACTGATGATGAAAATAATTGTTCTAACCATAGTTTGTATTATACACATTAAGATGTGCTCATATGTGGCTACAAAATGAAACAATGCAGGCACTCTTGAGAGGAGAGAGGAGGTTTATGGGATAGACGAGGGTGGCGGCGAAGGTCGAGGGAGGTGGATTTCCTTATTTCTTTTTGTTCAGGCTACTATGGGGACAGAGAGAGGAGCAGACGTCCTACAGTCCCAATTATAGATATCTTAGGTCTGGGTAAACACAGACCATTAAAGCTGAGCCAAAACTACACACTCCTTAAAAGCGAGGACAAGCCACCACTCAGCAGGAGATGTGTGCGCACGTGTGTGTGTTAGTGAGTGTGTGTGCATGCTGCAGCTCAAGCACCCCGCATTTCCTGTGTACGTGTGCACAAGTGTGTGTACTCAATTACCCTGCAGAGAAATAGACTGGTTGGAGCGAGAGGAGGGAGCGAAGGAGATGAGGGGAGAGACTGCCGGAGGGAGACGTTAAATTGATCCCTGTCCTGCAGTTTTGGAGTTATCTGGGGAAAAAATGGTGCATGTGTTTGTGTTAGAGGTACACATGTGTGGAGACGAGTGATTTAAGCCCAGCACAGCAGGGAATCTGCCATTTCTCCAAACACACATCGGCACAATGGAGCAGAGCCGGTGTGAGCCTAATGGTTATAGACACAAACAATTAGAATCACAAACCAAGCCAGCTTCAACTCCGTGTGTGAAATACACCTGTAATCCTGTATTGCCTGGCTGCAAAAACATCTGCATGAATTCTCAAAGCAGCAATGTGTGATTCATTTTTGATAGAAATCAATTTGTTTTTTCAGCAGATTTGTGAGACTGTAATATAAAAAAAGATTAGGAGCTTAGCTGGTTTATGGTTTATACCCAAAACTGAGATTATGTGTCGACCTCTCATAAATACTGAAATGTAATCTCCATATTCAGAAAACTCTCGCCCTTTTTTTATCTGCCACTTGTTTATTTCTGTGCAAATGTGTGAAAAGCTGAAACGATTACGTGGCCAAAATTATACTGCAACGATATTCATATTTGATGAATTGTTGTCTAAAATGCCTACTAATATTCACTGGTTTTACCTTCTCAGATATTAATCTTTTACAATAGCAAACTAAATACCTTTGGGTTTTGGACTGCTTGTCAGACAAAAAATGCAGTTTGAAGGCTCTTGGAGATTTTGTAGACATTCAATTAATCAATACATTAAGAAATGAAATTGCAGATAAATTGATAATTAATGGGAAAAAAATGTTGTAGCCCTGCTTGTGTGCGCATGAATATCTAAATAGTACATGTACAGAGTATATGTGTTTAGAGGTTAAGTGAGTTTGTCATATTTTGTGTCTCTGTGCACCTTCCTTCATATATAAATAAAAATAGAAGTAAGATAGCTATGAAGGAGTCAGGGTGTCGTCTGGTCAAACTATTTAAAGAAATCAATCACACATTTACACAAACACACACACAATCCACACTGAAGCAGGCAGACTGAGACAAAAATAAAAAGGCAGGTACAAAAATAGAGACATACAAGAAGGATGAGGCAGACAGACAGAGACAAAGTGATGTTTTAGATATTTATAACACGCAGACTCACGTGAGATTTCACCTGACTCAAACACACGCACAAACTTAATGACACACACACATACACACTCCAGCAGAACACAAACACACTCTTACATTAAGCTACCCACACACAGGCGCACACACACAAACTCTCAGTACCTCACACTGGGGTCATGTGGCGCAACTGTGCGACATAGATATGACCTTCGGGATAGAAGAGGATAGAGCACACACCTTCAGTGTAAGAGGCAAACGGTTCGGGCTCCAGAGAAAGGGTAGTGATGTCGGAGCACAGGACCTGGATGGGACTCAACATCCTGGGGGAGGACTCCAGGGTGGAGAGGGGTGGACAGGATGGGCCGAGCTCTTCAGGCTATAGCCAGGAGCAGCCCTGCAAGAGGAGCAAGGATGGAGGGAAGGAGGAGGGCAACAGGGAGAAGCAGAGGGGAAGGAACGAAGGAAGGACCAGGGAGGTAGGGTGGGGTTAAGGGTAGGGACTGAGTTACTGCATCACCACACTTGGCCATGAGTACTCATCAGACAAAAAAATAAAAAATAAATAAATAATTTATGATCATTCTGTATCTATTCATTATGATGTATTTACATGTTGGGTTTGGCAGGAAGGCTAGCAAGACATGCAGGATGGACAGAGATAGACAGCTTACGGGACAGAGTCTTAATATGTCTTAATAGGCAGTGTAGATAGCTGGCATTTCCCCAGAGGTGACAATGATTGGATAACAATTAGAAAAGTGAGCAGTGAGCAGCTTGTGAAAGCTCACATACTTACATCCAGGTATGACAACTAACAATTATTTTCATTGATTGATCTGTCAATTCAAATGTCAAACATCTCCTCATCACAGGTTACTAAAGCCCAAAGCAATTTCTTTTAACTCTTAAACTGTTGGTGTGAACAACAGTCAGAAAACTCAGAGGAAGACAGTTTGAAATTATATGAAATGAAGACAAGTATTTATTCACGTATAAGACGCTGCGATCAGCAAATGTTTACTTTTAGAGTTACATGTACAATTTATATTTAGACATATTGGTTGTTTTACTATGGTAAGAATAAACATTTGGCTTTAATTAAATTCTTACTGGTTTTACCTCCTTTGTACTTGCAGTATGATGTCCGGGCACATGTTAGTGCAATCTTGTTCCCATGTTGTGGGATTATCTGTTTCCAGTTTCAGTTCCAATAAGAGGCTTGCCCATCTCTACAGGCAACTGAAAAACTATTCAACTTCTGAGGTTTCTCAAACATTTTCAAAACCAACTAGATTCTGTAACAAACAATCAATCTTAAAAATAAAGCAGTTAAGCTCCTTAAGATTTACCATATCTGGTTTTCACTTAAAAGAATTGATACTTTTGTATATTGTGCACAATAATAATGTGCTTGCATTATTTATGAAATGGAAACAGTCATAAAAAATGTATTTACAAAACTATCAAAAATGCAAAATTTCAGAATTTTGATGCAATGTATCATTTTTATTTTCTCATCCGCCCTTGAACCCAAGGCCACTCCAGGTGGAGGAGGTGAAGTTGTAGCAAAGGGAGATACTGAGGAGGGCAAAAGGGATTAAGAAAAAGGGAATAAGAGATGGAGGGAAGAAGTGAGGGGAGGGAAGTTAAGGTAGAGGGAGGTTAGGCATCCCTTCCCTGTAGGAGTTAAAGGGCAGGGGAATCCCCACGGGAGGATCTACAGACACACTGTTACGTATGCGCACACACATATATACACACACATACACAGAAAATCCTTGCAGACACACACACCCATACACACACAGACCTGAGCAAACAAAAAGACACACGGTATGCACTCAAAGACACGGACATGAATATGAATGCAACAACGGCAAAAAAAATAAAGACAGATGGAGACACACAGGAGCTAATAAAATACACTCAAGCATAAAATCACATGCGCCACCGCACTCTGTCTGTCTCTACTACAGTCTGTCTTTCTCTTTAACACACACATACAGAGGCACATTGTGTTTGAGCAGCCTTTAGAGCACTGTTGGATAATTGTTTGGCAGACGCACCACTTCAGTTCCGGACAATGCTGCGAGTTGCATTAGATGGCCGATGGGGAAAGGGAGGGAGGGGGAGGCAGTGGGGGATGGAAATGGGGAGGAGGAGTACGGGAGATGGGGTGAACATGGAGGAAAGGTGGAGGGTGTGGGAGTGGATGTAGGTAGGCAGGTAATGAATCATTTTGTTGACTGTGACAGGAAAGTATCTTCTGTGGTCATTAAGTGAATGACTTCTTCTGCAACTACCTCTTTTGAGACTGTCCATGTGTTGCACAGTGCTTTCAGACCAATAGTGTTCATAGGTGTGTCCACTTTGGTGTGAATTCATCAGAAATTCGCCCTGAATAACATCTGTGTCTGCCTGAGATGTGGAATAATTAATACTACCATTATAGGTGGGTGGGGACGGCCTGTCAATCATAATGGCCAAGCATGAAAAGCAGCATGTTTTTTATCACGGACCGTTGCTATGGCAATAATGGATGGTCGGTGATGTTAAGACAGATTTTTTGGCGCTAGTTCGTGAAAATCCTCTTCTGAAATGGACAAAGACACATATTGGTCATGGAAATACTGTATAAAAAAAGACACTTGCACACACTGAGACAAACAAAGACACACACACAGATATCCTTCAATCACTGCGATACAATAGGTTGAATACACACACACACACAAACGCACACACACACACACACACACACACACAAACAGACACACACATACACACACACAATCAACAGGCTCCGCTAAAGGTCTTACAGACTGTGGTCAGGGGGAATACATACAGAGTTTGTGCTTTTGTGTGAGGGAAATTATATAACAGCACAGACACAGGAAGCATAATTTCCTTCCTGCAGTGATCACAGATGAGCTCACAACACATTCATGACCCCCAAATGATAATCCCCTGCTCTGGTCTAAGGCGTGGCGAACAATGAGCTAAGTGTAAGAAACAGATTGGGGACACACAGATAAGCAGGAAGAAAGGCAGACAGTGTAGCTAGTGTGCAGGTGAGATTAGTGGTGTAATGGAGATTAGAAGAAGGGGGGTTTATCCAGGGTTATAATCCATCTGTTTTATGAAACAAACCAAAGAAATCCAGTGGTTTGCAGGGCTTTTGTGCTGCAGGGCCTTTTAATAAACCACCCATCCGAGGCGTGATAAGCTATATATTCAAATTTGACACCTGCACCTGTTTTATTCAAGAGGAGAGAGCAACAGAGTGTGCATGTATGTGATTCTATTATGATGTGAGAGGTGTACTGTGGTGCTGTTACAGTTAAAAATATATACTCTCCCACTCTCTCTGTCACTGACATACAGACACAAACAGAGACACACATACACACATTCGGATACAGGCCAGATCAATGATTCCCTGCAGTGTAGCAAAATAGCTGTGTTACACAAGGTACAAAAGTGGTTACAAAAGCAAAAATAAACAAAAAAAACTGAAACAAATGAGGGTACGTGGAGAGGAAAACTGGAATTTTGCAGTAATAAGAGTGTTTTTCCCTAGTTCTTGTTGCTCTGTCTGCAACTCTGTCTGAACACTGATCAACATGGAGCTTACAGAAGATTAGGAAGCCGTCCTAAGCTTGTTATGTCTAACATCTAATAATAATAATCTATACAAGCATACGCACACTTTGTCACACGCACACACTCTCCAGAAGTCGTATACACAGATACTCATTCACATGGGGTAACATTTAAACACACACTTAGGTAACGTACAGACACATGAGGCTTTCTCTGTCATCTTCTTACCTTCAGTCACATAATTGTGGTCGGGGAGGAAACCGCGGTGGTTGAGCGTCGGGGTGGCGTCAGTGTCTTCGCCCATCAGCGGGGCTGGGGGGAGCGCCCGTCTCGGCGGGGCAGCGGGGTGGTGGCAGATCGGTGGTGGTGGGGGTGGTGGTGGGGATGCCGGCCAGCACAGCGCCCATACTGCTGCCCGCCGACGCCTCCTCAGCACAGGGGCGCAGAGACGGGCATCATATCTTTAAATGAAGATGAGGGGCAGGTAGGGAGGGGGTGGGCCGGTCCCGAAGGAGGGATGGGTGCGTGTAGGAGTCCACACAACTGCTTCTCAGAGCTTGATGCAAACCTGCAGGAGGGGGATTATTTGAAAACAGTTCAAAAACTACCAGGGGTGAGCTTGATTTGTGCCTCACAAGAGCACACATCAGTCGTGAGGCAAGAAAAATCCACCGCACCATGTGTCCACCCTGCAGCTGTCCAGGTGTGGCCAGACCAATTGTACTCTCTCACTAGCACACAACATTCATAGCACTATGCTCCCAGAAAGAGCTAAATCCTGACTTGTTAATGGATGCTACAAGAGAAGCGAGGAGATGAAGAGGAGGAGGAGGAGGGCGAGGAGAGTGGGGGGAGGGGAGAGAGGGATGAGCAGAGCCCCTGGTCGGTGTATCTGCAGTGCTGCTGCTTCTGCAGTGAACTCTCACACACATGGACACACACACACACACACACATATGCAGTGAGACAAACACACACTCACCTACACACTTGGCAGCTTGTGGGTCAGGTACTCCTCAATAGATCCTCCATGAATAACATCTCTCTCCTCCTCAGCGGGAAACTGTCTCTGCTTTCTCAGCTGTTTCAGTATGAGGAGGAAAACTCTACTGACCCTGTGTTCTGCTGCAGTCTGCGCTCTGGCGTATGTATGAAAAGCAGAGTGAGAGGGAGAGAGAGGGGGAGGGAGAGAGTGAGAGAGAGAGAGAGA